>NW_027070232.1:213166-295166 GCF_002906115.3 Quercus suber
TTGAATAATTACAATATTGCCACAAAACTCATATTTCAATAACTTGAAAACAAGCTTTTCTTGTTTCCAAATTTCTTAACTCATATCTCTAAAAACTCAGTTTTGTTAACTGGGTTAAAATCCGGAAAAATCAACCAAATAGACATTATACATGTGGGACCCATGGTTTTTGGGTTATGAGTTAACAAAACTCAGTTTGGCAAAATCCAAACAACACCTTAATATCTTAGCTATTATATATTATACGTTGACTCCCCCCCCCCCCAAAAAAGAAGTGTTTCTCTCTCTCCTTGCAAAACAAAGGGATTATTATAAGAATTAGCTAAACAGGGGTAAGGCTATACTACCTTTTTTCTACAATAAATGTTGAATTCAGATAGTTTTTCATGTATATACACATGCTACACAAATGGATTATAAAAAGAATTAGCTAGACAGAGGTAAGATTACACCACCTCTTTTCTATAATAAATGTTAAATTTAGATTAGTTTTTATACACACACACACACACACATGTAACGTGCAACGCACTTGACTTAAACTCACTTAAGTTTTGGTGCATTCTTCCATGCTTTCAAGGACAAAATTAATAAATTCTCATAAGAGTGTCTCTCTACTTCAAATGTTTAATAATTTAGACTGTTCTTAATTATTGAATTAAGGTTTCATTTAAACATGATTTCAATTATTGTTTTGGATAGTTTTTAACTATAAAATTCAAGGGTTTGTCATTTAAATATATGTGATTAATTGAGCCCTTAAGTTCAATGTATTATTGAAAATCATTTTACACACACACACATATTTTTTTTAAGTACCTCTACCAGCTTCCAATCAATTATATATATATATATGCATTTTATGATACCTTAGTCTCACACAACATGCATTCATTATGTAACTTAAAAGTAAAATATTCATTTATTTTAAGTAAATTAATAAAAAATTATTTACACTTGAATTTTGATTAAGCCATGTATTGCACGGGCATAATGCTAGGGGCACACAAAATTAAGAAAAAACTTAATTAGCACAGTAATTCACTTGACTCGATACATAGAAGTGATTTTAATGAGAATGGTCCCACATACATTTAGCCACATGGAGCAAAATTCAACTTCAATTTCAATATCTAATTGAACAATTGGAAGGATAATTATGAACTGATGGTCATATAGATGTAGACACATAGCACAAAATTAGAATTCTAATTTGAAATTGCAATTTGAGTTTATCTCTGCTTCACCTATTATTATATATATATAGATTATAGAAAATTTATACTATTTATAAATAATAATATATTATAAATATAAATAAATAGTATAATATTTTTTTAATTAATATATATTATTTAATTTCATTTTTAAATAGTTAAATATAAGGCATCTTCCTTCAGTTTCCTCATTCCCTTATCTTCCTTAGTTTCCTCAGACCTTTGCTTAGTCCCTCATTTCCTTGTCTTCATCAGTTTCCTCAGTCCCTTGCTTAGTCTCTCGTCTTTCTCAGTCAATTGTCTCTCTCAGTCCCCCTTCTCTTTGTCTCTTTTATTTGCTCCGCCACCATGTCATCCCTTACCTCTTGCTCAACGAATGATGGCCTCTCAATGGCGGTGACAAGCGGCGGCACTCCATTAGAAAACAAGGCAAGCTCAAATAATTTGTGAAATTTTTACCATACTTATTTGTGAAATTTTGTTTGGGTTTTGTTGTCTTTTTCCTCTCTTTTATTTCTATTTGATATGACATAAAAACTTTTTGTAGCATGGTAGACCTGTGTTTTCCTCCAACCTCTAGTTCCAACTACAACACTTCCCCTTTGTTTGTTTAGAATTTGCTCGTCCCCATTAGGGGTGTGCAAAAAACCAACGAATAAAAAAAATGGGCCAAAACCGACTGAACCATTGCCAAAATTTCAGTTCAATTTCGGTTTTTAATTTTTAAAAACTGAAAATTTTTGTTCAATTTCGGTTTCAAGTTTGAATATGCTGAACTAAAACCGAACTTAACATATTATAATATATTTTACATAAATTTTTTAATATAAAGTCTCTCTCTATATATATATATATATGCAATTTGAGCCTCTGTTAGTTATTATTTATTTTTTTTAAAAGTGGGCCTCTAGTTTGTACATTAGTTGGGGCTCCAACCCTTTCATTTTATTTTAAAACATTAGGCCCATTTGGGCATTATATATATATATATATATATATTGTGATCAGATCAGATCAAATTCGGCCTCTTCATTCTGTGCTTCTCTCTATTTAAAGTTTAAACATCTATATCTATATCTATTTATATAATAGTAAAAACTGAAAGAAAATGGATTCCTACAATTAAGGAGGAGTTGACAAATCAAAAAAGTGTCTATCCAGAATTTAGGCATGTTCCACTTTAAGAGCATTCGCATCAGCATGTGGATAATCATCTATAATACAAAAACTTCCTCATTTTACACATTTTGGCCAAAAATCCTCCCACATCAGATCGTGTAAACTGTGTAAATTCTTCTAAAAATTTCCATGAGCTACAGTAACCGTGGATATATACACGGTTACTGTAGCTCGTGTATAGATTATTTTAATAATTTCTAATTTCGCTCCTTTTTTTCTCTCTCTTCTCCATCTGCACAACCAACCCCTCATCATCTTCTTCCTCCGATACACACTCCCACAGACAAAATCAAAAATCAACCACCACAAAATCAACAACAAAATAACCCACAGACACCACAAAACCAAACACACCCACACACGAACACACCAATGGAGACAGAGAGAGTGGATTGGCGCTTGTGGCGGATCGGCGTGCTTGGATCGGAGTGCTTGGATCGGCGTTCTTCTCGTTGTGCTTGGATCGGAGTTTCAGATCGGCATTGTGCTTGGATTGGAGTTTCAGATGGAAATTTCAGATCGGCGATGGTTCGTAGCTGTGGATCGGAGCTTGTGGGAGCTTGGATCGGAGCGGTGGTTCAGAGCTGTGGATCGGAGCGTGTGGGAGCTTGGATCGGAGCGTGGATCGGAGTGGTGGTGCGGAGCTGTGGATCGGAGCTTGTGGGAGCTGTGGAGCGGTATGGACCGAGAGGTAAAGCTGATTCAGAAATGGGTATAGAGATGGGTTATGGGTAGAGAGATGGGTTGAGAGAGAGAGAGAGAGCAAAATCAGAAAAAATGGGTTGAGAAAAAATGGGCTGAGAGAGAAAGAGAGCGCGCATGTATAATAAGGGTTAGTTAAGGAAATAATAAAAAAATTGAGAAAATTGATTATTTAAATAAAAGTGGTGATAAAATAGATGAATTGACGTGAATGTTTTGTAAAAGTGTATGTATAAAATAGAAAAAGTAAATTTTTAGTGTAAAAATAGACGTGTAAAATATACGAACTGATGCGAATGCTCTAAAAATAGATAAATTACATTATTTGGAAACATTATTACACCGTTTAAAAGCGATAAATTATAATTTTTCACTGCGTTACACCGTTTAGAGCCCTCCTGGTATAAAAGGAAATTGACTGCTGGCAGAAAAAGAAAGATTGCTACACGGAGAGAAAAAAAAAAAAAGAAGAGAGAGAGAGAGAGAGAAAACAGCAGAGACAGAGAAATAGAGAGGCAGAGAACGGAGAAGGAGAGAGAGATCGAGAGATCAAAAACTGAAACCCAAAACATCAGACACCAATCAAGGCCGTACAGTCTCTTCCAATACCCCCAAACTCTCTCTCTCTCTCTCTTCTCACGAACCCTAATCTTTTTCTTCAAGAATATTCAATCCCTTCAATGCAGGCTACAGGTTTGTTCTTTAATTCAATCTTTTTCCAATTTAAGATTCACGTATTTGTTTCTTGCTCTCTATATTATTGAATTCCTCAAATTTTTAAATTTTTTTGAAAAATCAGATTTGAATCGATCTTTGTGTGTGTGTATGGCGAACGGTACGGATTGGGAGGAGTTCGTGTTGCTGTGTCGGGTTCGGACGGGTCACAAGCGCGAGTTCGCCTACGCAATGAAGGCGCAATCAGAGAGGCGATGAAAGAGAGAGAGAGAGGCGACAAGGAAACAGGGAAAGAAGCAGAGAGGCGATGAAATAGAGGATGAGCCTGGGACACGGAGAAAGAAACAGAGAAAGGCGAAGAACACTGCATCGATTCTTGCCCGTATACGGAGAAAGAGAGAGAACAGAGTTGTTCGTCGGACTCCAAGAGAAAGAAAGAAATATCCAAGGCCGGCGATTGTGCGTTCCCCGGTCAGACTTTGACCACCGGAACCGACACCGGTAAATTTTTTTTTTTTTCCATTTTTTAGATCTGGGTATGAAATTCTACTTTTAATTGAGTTTTTTTGTTGGATAGGTTTAGATTTGATTCATTTTTGTTCTGGGTTTTAGGGTTTTCTATCAAAAAGTTTGTAGACATTTGCTTTTGTTTTGAGAAAAAAGAGAATCTTTTCCCGGTTCCTTTCAAAATTTGCAAAATTTAGGCGAAAATTCATCAATGTGTTCTGCAAGAGAACGAAGAGATTAGGATGTAGTTGATTTTATCTTGGTTCTTGGATTATATTTTGACTAATTGAAACCAAAATCCTAAACCTTTATCTTTTAGAACTTTATTTTGTGTGTGTAATGCTGCCAAATCTTTCTTTGTTTTGTATGTGTAACGTTTTAATGTACATATATAGTTCCCTTGCCACCGTCAAAATCAAAGAATCTGCAACTAAAGCCAACCTTCTCTGAAGAGAAAAATCCGAACCCCGGGTAAGAATTCTGATTCGCTTTCAATTGAAAACCTTCCTACCCTGTTATTATTTACTTTGGGTGTTTTGGGTTGTTATGGCTGAATGATTGGCCTTTAGTTCGCAGGCCTTAAAAAGGGTTTTCCAAAAAAAAAAATTATTGTATTTACTTTAGGGGCTATGGTTTCATCTGCTTTATATCTTAGTGTGGTAGAAGTCAAAACACTTTAGTGGGTTTTCCAACTTGGGCTTCTTCCTCTAGAGGTGGAAGATTCTTTCTTTAATTTTTGGCTATTGGTTCTGGATTTACATTACTTTGCTATTATTATTATTTTCATACGTGATGCGTAGAATTGGATCATGTGTGAATTATAATTGAATTCATAGATTGATGGGTTTAGATGTAGAGGGTTTAGATAAGTCAAATTATTGGACGCATTGAATTTTTATGTTCCTATCTGTGTTGTGATTTGTTATTTAAAAATATTGTATGGTTTATATCATCAGTTGCCCTTTTTAGTTGGTAGATTTTGGATCAAGCTGAAGTGCATGGTGTCCTTTCTTCAAAATTCTAGACCTTTACATAAGACTCATTGAGACAAAAGATTTTAGAAGATAGGACAACCCTATCATAGCATCACTCGATGTGCTTGACAATTGTCTAAGTGAAGTCAAAAAAAGAAGAAAAAAAAGAAAAGAAAAGAAAAAGCTTGGAAATTTTTTTTATGTTTATTTTATGAAAATCCTCTATTTTCGTCTGGATTTTTTATTGTTTTTTCTTTCATGCCAATACAACATGATATTTGTTTTGTTTACTACAAGGATTTTCGTAATTATTAGAATATAATGAGTCTTATTCCTTGATGTTTTTTTGCTGATTCTTCCCACTGTAGCGGTAATACTGTTCAATATCCCAACCAAAGCACCTAGGTTGTCCACCTATTTCAGACCTTTGTACAGCCCCTTTTAATTTTCAGTTCAAGCCATTGATATCTACACTACCTGCAAGGTCTCTGTCTTTCTCCATGTATGTGTATGTGTGTAAAGTTTGTTTTTTTTCTCTATTTATATTTGTAAAGTTTGACTCTTTTATGGCTTTCCAATGGGTGATATTTTCATTTTGGTTGGGATTGCTTAGGTGTTTCAAGTTGGAGTGAGTTTTGTAAAGGATGTGCAAAAGCAAGAGGCATGGTGGGAAAGACAACATGAACTTGCGGCTGAGAATTTTGGGGTAAGAATTTCTTCTAATATTTCTTATTCTTCTTCTTCTTTCAATTTTTATTTCTTTAAGTTTTAATTTTGTTTATATATTCTTTTATGGCTTTCCAATGGGTGATATTTTCATTTTGGTTGGGATTGCTTAGGTGTTTCATGTTAGAGTGAGTTTTGTAAAAGATCTGCAAAAGCAATAGGCATGGTGGGGAAGACAACATGAACTTGCGGCTGAGAATTTTGGGGTAAGAATTTCTTCTAATATTTCTTCTTCTTCTTCTTTCAATTTTTATTTCTTTAAGTTTTAATTTTGTTTATATAGAACTATTAGCGTTTACATGTATTTTTGTGTGGTTGTCTTTAGAATTAATAGATTATGACTTTGGGAATTTACTTTCTAACTTGAGTGAATTATAAATATTGGGGCCTTGAAGCTTATTTCATCATAATTTACCACAAATCAATTGATACTGTATGACCTATTATCTCTATATCTTTAAAAGAAAAGGTTTGTAAAAGGATTATTTTTTTGGCCCTGTTTGAAGCTTCTCAATGGGTATTTAGTAAGAAAACCACAAATATGATAAACCATATGTAAACTTACCTTAAAGTTTGATTCACGGTTCACACTGTTGTTTTCATTACATTCCTATGTGTTATTCTATAGACTCTTACATTTATCATTTTCATTATGTTATAATGTTTAAAATCATTTTTTTTAGGAGTGACCTTCTTGCATCAATTTATATTGGTAGATGATGAATTTTGATAAATGTTAGGTTTTGCTGAAGGAGCTTATAGGTATTGATATAGATTTCATGTAAAATTGTGAGTGGTGTTAATGCATTCACTTAAAAGTGATTGTCTATTTAGTACTATTAGAAATAATTCTTGCTGCTGGCTGGGTCATGTAATTAATTGGACGTGGACATAAAAGAAATCCATTTATGAATAAATGATTACATAATAATGGGTGAAAAGATTCATGAATTCCATAACTTGGGTGTGTGTATAATCTAATATATCTGTTTTTTTTTATCACTACGAGGGTTGTTAACAAATTTTCTCTGTATCATTGCAGCTGTTCGGGATTGTGAGCTTTTTTTTTTCTTTTTTTCTTTTTTTTTGTTTTGCAATTGAAATTTAGGGTCAAGATTAAGATTCGATGTTGTTTTTATGGGTTATGATTATGCATTTTATTTGTTGCAGGTGGAATTCTGTTTTGTTTATATATTGTGGCTTGATTATGCACTACAGCTTTTTCTTTTTTCTTTTGCAATTAAAAAGTTGGATTCAATGTCCCTTTTAAGGGTTATATTTTGGTTTGGTTTTACAATTTGAGATTCCAATGTACTATTGATTATGCATTATTATTTGACTAATATTTTTCGAACTTTCTGTTTCACAAACCAATAGCCATTTTTCTCTTTTAAACTTTTTGGTTGTAAAATTCTCTAATCTCATGGTTTAATTCATTGTGGTTCCTAGGAATGGTAGATTTGGTATTTGAAATTGTCTTGCAAGTTTTAGTTCGGTGTAATTCATTGTGGTTCCTAGGAATAGCAGATTTGTTATTTGAAATTGTCATGTAAGTTTTAATTGCTTAATGTCAGATTCTTTTTTTTTTTAGTCTCCCATAATAGGGAAACACACACACACACGAGTGATTTGAAGAAACTCATTTTTAAAAATTTTAGGGGATATTGGACACTATATGCTTAAATATACTACGTTATTTAAGTTTGAATATATGTAGTAGAAGTATGATAACTAAGTTTATGTTGGATGCAAAGTTTGTTAATATGTAAAATAATCCCGCACATTGCGCGGGTTAAACCAGTGTCACCTTGTTTTACAACTTAAAGCCACCATCTTAACTTTCAAAATATTATTGTTAAAGTTTTAAATTTTATTTCCAAATTTGCTGCTAACATATGATTAAGGCTTTGGTTTTGAATTGGATGCAAAATATAATTAAGGCTTTGGCCATTAATTTCCTTTGAAGCACTATTTGTGTGCGATTTGTTTGGAGGAGAACAGGGGATTGGTTATTAATTTGAGTATGAGTGTGGGTTTATTTATGTAAATCTGAATGTATATGTTAATTGCAAATATGACTGCATTTTTTCTTTGAGAAAATTATTGTTGATGAGAAATGGTGATTTTAAAGAGTTGGGAGTTTGGTCCTACCGAATCAAAGAACCAAAAAAATACAGTTACATGGTACTAAACCTCCATGTCTCTCTCTCTCTCAAATATCTCTCTACAATTTCATTCAATTTGTGCTTTTCAATATTAAAGTTTTGTTCATCTTCCTATGCAAAAACTAATAACAGAAGCCCTTCATTCCAGGTTGATATGAAAGGTTTGGATGGAATACTAGGAGCTAGCTATGTTGGGATAGAAATCATTCTATGATTATGATGTTCCTAAAGCTAAGAGGCCAATAACCAGGACATCCAACTATTTGCAAAGGTGGTGCTGCTGATGTTGTAGATAGAGGAAAAGGAAGGTTATAAGAAGCCTATATATGAGATAAAGAAAGGGTATTTTTTTTTTCCATTGTTAGGGCACTCACATCAATGGGTGTATAATAGAAAAATGTGTAAAATTTACACAGTTTTGCACAAAAATGACCCACATTAATTCATATATAACCATGTAAATTTGTAGCAAACCTTTAAATTCACACCAATGCTATTTATTTTACATTTAGTTTTTTTTTTTTTTTTTTGCTTTACGTATCCTAAGGATGAAAGAAGAAAGTAGATGATGGTTGTTGTGTATGAAGAAAGAGAAATAATTAAAAAAATCAAGAAAATTTGATATTTTAATAAAATGTAACGTAACTAGAAAATGCATTAGACTTGAATTAGGTTGAATAGAAAGTATTGACTTTTTTTATTTAAAAAAAAAAAGAAAGAAAAAAGAAAAGCAACCAAAAAAAAAAAAGCCTCTATAAACTAAAACTAATATTAAACTATAAAAATAAAAGTTAGAAAACCCTACCCAGTACCCAGCCACACTTTTCACTCTCCCTCTCACAGATGGCAGCACACCACTCTCCACTCTCCAGTCCCTCTCTCTCACAGTCTCTGCCTCTGCCACTGCCTCCCCACTGTCCCTCTTGTTTGGATGGTTAAAAAATTTATCCAAAAAAACACATATAGACTATCACGCTGCTTCAGTGCTTCTTCTCCGTTCTCTCTCTCTCTTTTTTGTTTTTGTTTTTGTTGTTGTTGTTGTTTTTTTTTTTTTTTTTTTGTGTGTTTGCTACTTGGTTGGTGCTTGGTGTTTGAGTGGTGGGAAAACGTGGGAAAGCAAATGAAATATATATTTTCTTATTTTGGTATGTTTTCTGATTATATACATGATTTTGAGTTTTTGTTTTTGTTTTTGTTTTTGTTTTTGTTTTTGTTTTTGTTTTTGTTTGCTTGGTGTTAGGGTGTTGAGAAAATGTGGGAAAGTAAAGAGAAATAGGTTTTTGTTGTTGTTGTTGTTGTCTCTAATCTGTTTGGTTCTAAGAAATTGGAAGCAACCAAAAACCAACTGAACTGAACCGATTGAAATTCAGTCAATTCGGTGTCGGTGTTCCTCCCTTTCGGTTCGGTGTCAGTACCAAATTTTGTAAAACCGAAAATTTTGGTTGGGTAGAAAAATCACACTTCAAACTGACCGATACTTAAACCCTAACCCTAACCTAGCCTCATGGAAAATATACGCCCACCTTTTCCCATCTCGCCCTTGCACCCCACCAAGAGCCGTTTTAGCCGATTAGCCAACACAATGTTATACTATATTTAAACCCTCCCTACCATATGATAAGCGTACAGGTAAATAACGATGATGAAATTCCAGACATAGTTTATAGGTTTTTTAGTAAATATCACTTCAACCCAAATAGGTTTCTATTATGGGCTTAACAATGGATATGGAACTCAATCATAGATCATACGAATGTCTTTATCAATCCGTTAACAATGGATATTGACATTCTAGCTAATGTTGTGCGATTGAGTTTTTCACCTTTCGACCACTCTCATTCTAGCCTTCATTATAGTTTCATGTATTCAATGTCAATAGGTTTTTATGACCTTTTGGCTGTATATCTGGTCTCTGTACATATACCACTGTAGGACCATATATATAGCCGAAAATAGGTTATAAAAATTTACCGGCACTGGATACATGGACCTATAATGAAGGTTAGGACGAGGGTGGTCGAAAGGCGGAAAACCCGGTCGCACAACATCAGCTCAAATGTCAATATCCATTGTTAATGGATTGATAAAGACATTAGTGTGATCGAGTTCCATATCCATTGCCTGAGTCCATAACAGAAGCCTATATGGGTTGATGTGATATTCACTAAAAAAACCTATAAACAGTGTTTGGGATTTCATCATTATTTACCCAGTATGCCCTATCATGGTAGGGAGGGTTTAAACCCAAGATAATATTGGGGTTAGCTAATTGGCTAAAACGGCCCTTGGTGGGGTGCAAGGGCGAGATGGGAAAAACCCAGTATGCCCTATCATGGTAGGGAGGGTTTAAACCCAAGATAATATTGGGGTTAGCTAATTGGCTAAAACGGCCCTTGGTGGGGTGCAAGGGCGAGATGGGCCTTTTCCCATTTCGCCCTTGCACCCTATCATGGTAGGGAGGGTTTAAACCCAAGATAATATTGGGGTTAGCTAATTGGCTAAAACGGCCCTTGGTGGGGTGCAAGGGCGAGATGGGAAAAACCCAGTATACCTTGGTGGGGTGCAAGGGCGAGATGGGCCTTTTCCCATCTCGCCCTTGCACCCCACCAAGGGCCGTTTTAGCCAATTAGCCAACACAATGTTATACTGTATTTAAACCCTCCCTACCATTTGATAAGCGTATAGGTAAATAACGATGATGAAATTCCAGACATAGTTTATAGGTATTTTAGTAAATATCACTTCAACCCAAATAGGTTTCTATTATGGGCTCAACAATGGATATGGAACTCAATCATAGATCATACGAATGTCTTTATCAATCCGTTAACAATGGATATTGACATTCTAGCTAATGTTGTGCGACTGAGTTTTTCACCTTTCGACCACTCTCATCCTAGCCTTCATTATAGTTTCACGTATTCAATGTCAATAGGTTTTTATGACCTTTTGGCTGTATATCTGGTCTCTGTATATATACCATTGTAGGACCATATATACAGCCGAAAATAGGTTATAAAAACTTACCGGCACTGGATACATGGACCTATAATGAAGGTTAGGACGAGGGTGGTCGAAAGGCGGAAAACCCGGTCGCACAACATCAGCTCGAATGTCAATATCCATTGTTAATGGATTGATAAAGACATTAGTGTGATCGAGTTCCATATCCATTGCCTGAGTCCATAACAGAAGCCTATATGGGTTGATGTGATATTCACTAAAAAAACCTATAAACAATGTTTGGGATTTCATCATTATTTACCCAGTATGCCCTATCATGGTAGGGAGGGTTTAAACCCAAGATAATATTGGGGTTGGCTAATCGGCCTAAAAACGGCCCTTGGTGGGGCGCAAGGGTGAGATGGGAAAAAGGGCTGGACTGTCTCTGGCAGAAGAAGAAAGCTGAAGTCCAACAACAGTAGATCACAAGGGAGTGACTTAAGTCCAACATATAGACAATTAGATATGCAATTTTGCTTATGTCTTTTTCTTTTCATTGTATTTATCTTTTACTACTTTCATGCTTGGATTGTAATGAAAGCTGATGTGAATATAGTGGCGTTCTTAATTGTATTTCAACTTATATTCATGCTTTCACAGTCAGTTCGAGAATAGAACATCTATGGAATCTGTGAGGTTTCTGTTTTTGGCAGGCATAAGAACTTATGCTACCATTTTCAGCTTTATCTTTTGGATTTATTTACAAGCTTTGTTTGTCCTAAGTTTTCAATTTGTCCTGCATATGAAAATTCACTTCTCCCGCTCTCTTCCACTGTCAGTAAAACGTTTTTGTAACTCAAATAATGAAATGTTCTAAGTATCAAATGGTGTAGGAATGCATGCAGGGCACTATTGATGTACTCTTGAGGTCAGTTAGAAGAGTGGCAGACCTGTAGACTAAATTACATGGTCTATGTTTGTGTGTAATCTAGAGAGGATATAAAATAAAGGGCTGTCTGGTATCCCGCATGATATTCCATAGTTAAGGCACTCAGACTGAGCTGAAACATGCTACTTAATGTTTAAGGAGCAGCTAAGCGAACAGAAACAAAAAGCAACTTATGAATCCCCTTCAATGTTCTCAGTAAATTTTTCATGCCAGAAAAAAGCAATTTTAATTTCTGGATTCTATGCATTGATAAAGTCCTCACAGTGTCTACAGGTCCATTGTTTCTTAACGGCTTCATTGAGGTTGCAGATGGAAATGAAGCTTTTGAATATGAGGGTTATGCACTGGCCAGAGGGCTCTTCTTGGCGAAGTGTTTGGAGCCATTCTTTGAGAGGCAATGGTTCTTTCAAACTAGAATAATTGGGCTCCAAGTAAGATCCTTTCTTTCTGCAGCTATTGTATGTATGTAATTTCAAATATATTGTTGCTCTAACTATACATATATCTAAAGGGGAAACACGAAACAAAGGGATCAACTGTTTGACATAATCAGGAGTGAGCGTTCAGTGACAGATACAACCATGAATAGAGACCCAAATGCACACATTCTGAAGGCATGTACTATTGAGGAAGTAAATGCATATCATGTGGATGCAACTGGGGCCTCGGTTACTGCAGATTCTAGTGTCAACCTCATCCATTGATATTGTGGAAAACTTCCTGGCGACAAGTATGGATATGTCTTCCTTGTAAATTGTTTAGTTATACTTGGTGTCTATTTGGCATCAGCTTATAAGCTCAACTTTTAGCTTTTATGTACAACTTTTTTAAACCTCATTTTTTCCCACCATTTCTTACTTTTTCAAAAAATTTCAAAGTACAAGTATACTTTAGCACGTTTTGAGCAAAAAGTTTTTGGCAAGAAGCTAAATTAGCTGTTCCGACACTTTCCCTTTTTATTTTATAATTTTATTCATTAAATCAAGTTATCTTATTCAGTCATAATTCGTGACATTACCCCCTAATGCTGCCTTCCAATCCATAGTTGGACCCTCAAGTAGGAATTCTAATTTAGCAAAACAGCTTGTTTGCTCGGAAGCATGTAAGAAGTTGCATCAAATGGGTGCTTTGGATGATCATCTTCTCCCATCCATCAAAGAGCTTTCAGAGAAAAATCTCATTTTAAAAGGCCAAGAATCAGCTTCAGATGCAGGTATGTATATGTGTAAACTACTGACCAATTGATTTTTGGTTGTTAGGTGTAGTGTTCACTAAATGGTTCTGTAGTCCCTATTTAGGGTTCATTAGGGTAGTTGATATATTGAAAGACATGCATTTCTATTTGAATCTGACCCAATCTAGGATACATTGGAACAATAAAGCAAGCCTTGGTAAAATACTCGTTTACAAGTCAATTGTCAACTTGTGATGTTATTTTAATAAAAGATCACTTGTTGATAAATTCTTTGTTTTCTTATTTTGCCTTTTTATGGGCAAAAACAAATGATTTAGCAATGTTGATACTTTTCATGAGAGAATACTTTTGATCCTGAAGCTTTTAACATGCTAAAAATATACATTGGTTTGATGCTTTGGATGACTTCATGCGTTATTTTTGAGTTACTTATGAATTCAAATGCAGAAAAATAAACATTAGGTGTCTGAGTTTTTATGTTGTGCACTTTGTTTTTGTATCATATCTGGCATTTGGCAAGGCATTTTATTTTTCTCCTTGTATTTTCCTTATACCTATTATTTTGGTGTTCGAAGGAACAACAAAGGAGTTATATGGGATTACTTGAATTCATGCACTATCCGGAACTTGGGGAGAAAAAGTTGATGGAGCCATTTTTCAGGCCTATAAATTTGACTTTTTAAGTAATATTCCTGGAGAGCTTTATTCTGGATTTGTTCTTTTGCTTGAGACAAAGCTTGATGATGATGTGGGAAATATTGAATTGGAGCTTTACTTGGTCTCAAAGAAGGTTAAGTCTTCTGTATCTTTCTGTGGGCAAGTGCATTTGGATGCAGAACAGGTGCACACTGACAGCAGCTTGTTAATTCATTTATCATCCTTGTTCTTTTTTGGGAATATTTCTTCTAATTCCATGCTGTCCTTTTTTCCTTATCAGATGACAAAAGCAAAGTGCTTTCAAGAATTTTTCTTTAATGGTTTGTTTGGGAGACCTTTTTTTGGATCCAAATCAGTTGGAACATGCAGAAAATTTTTACTTAAGAATGAAACTAAATCACTATGGAGCCCATCAAACATGTATTTGCTTCTACCTACATTGAACACTTCAAGTCCTGAGCCTTGCCAAATAAATTGGATGAGCATCAATTCTTGCATTTTTGCAGTAGAAATCATGAAAAAAAGCCCTTTTTTGGGTGCTGAAAATTGTAACTGTGAGACAGGAAATTTATCGCCTTATAGAAATGGTTCATACAGCACTAATGTTATCCACTTTGCTTATAGTATGGCTGACATAAACAACCTCAAGGATATGATAGTTTTGGCAATTCACACTGGAAAAATATACTCTGTTGTTGAGGTTGTGAATAATACCTCTGCTGAGAGTCCTTTTGATGGAAACACTGACAATGGCTCATCAAAATATATGACATTTTCAGAGTACTTAAACAAAAAGTAAGTGATTTCTTATCCTGAATGATGTTTTGAGCTTATTGTGTATTTTTCCCCTTGGGTTCCTCTATACAGTTCCATAGATAACTCCTGTCCTGATCAGGTATGGAATACCGTTGATGTATCCAGAACAGCCTTTGTTGCGGTTAAAGCATAGTCATAACCCATATAACTTTCTTGTAAACTTCGATGAGGAAGGTTTGTTAATTTGAATGCTTGAGCTTTGTTACAACGTATAATGTTCTTATATGTAGTAAACATGTTCTGTTTATTGGTATTCAGGTCTTTTTTTCTTTTCCTTGTGGAAAATTTATGTGTTATATGATTTCATAATATTTAGCCTTTGTAGAGAAAGATGATTTTATTTCATTTTTCCAACTTTGATAATCTAATTGAAAAAATTTAGCTGAACAATGTATATTGTCGCCCTAATCTTCTCCATTATCAACACCCCTCAACTAAGTCATGGCTTTCAGCTTTGTCTACTACTACTATGATTCTCAGTTCTCATAGGGTAGACCAAGTGGGAGAATTGGGGTTGGTGTTGGTGTTGGGAAGAGTTTTTAGTTGGATTAGATTCTTAAGTCATGTTAATCTAACTCAAGCCAGTACATTTGGGTATGTTTATTAGGAAGAGAAAAGGAGTTTGGTTTGGCTTGAGTTAGATCAACATGCCTTAAGAATCTGATCCAACTAAAAACTCTTCCCAACACCAACCCCAATTCTCCCACTTGGTCTACCCTATGAGAACTGGGAATCATAGTAGTAGTAGACAAAGCTGAAAGCCATGACTTAGTTGAGGGGTGTTGATAATGGAGAAGATTAGGGCGACAATATACATTGTTCAGCTAAATTTTTTCAATTAGATTATCAAAGTTGGAAAAATGAAATAAAATCATCTTTCTCTACAAAGGCTAAATATTATGAAATCATAACTAGCACATAAATTTTCCACAAGGAAAGGAAAAAAAGACCTGAATACCAATAAACAGAACATGTTTACTACATATAAGAACATTTTACGTTGTAACAAAGCTCAAGCATTCAAATTAACAAACCTTCCTCATCGAAGTTTACAAGAAGGTTGTATGGGTTATGACTTTTCTTTAACCGCAACAAAGGCTGTCCTGGATACATCAGCGGTATCCCATACCTGATCAGTACAGGAGTTATCTATGGAACTGTATAGAGGAATTCAAAGGGAAAAATACACAATAAGTTCAAAACATCATTCAAGATAAGAAATCACTTACTTTTTGTTTAAGTACTCCGAAAATGTCATATATTTTGATGAGCATTTTATCAGTGACTCTCGCTGTCTTTTCCAGGCGGGTGGTTTGGAAATCTTTTTGATGATATCCAAAGCAATGGCGCATGTATGCAGACTTCATTGGCAGTGCAGGAAGGTCTGTGTAACAAGCTTTCTTTTAGATGTAGGATAAATCAATTTTAGATTAGAATCATTAGATTTAATATAGATCATTAAATTTTTTAATTTATCATGCAGCATCTTTGATCTAAGTACCGCACTGTATCCTGCCTATTTTTTACCATTGGCATCTCTTGGAAATCTTGCAAAGGTATCTCCCTTCCGTGTTATATAGGCTTCACTTGATTAGTTTGATAATATACTGAACTCAAGTACATTATATTCTTCTGCAATCAATTCTGTTTCTTTCACTGTTTTTCAGTAACACATTATGGCTATTGTAGATGTAGAAGTGCTCCATAAGTATGTGCTAAGTGATTAGACTTATACTGATTTACTTGAGATTGAAACTTAAACAGGCTGTAGCAAGAGGACTAAAAGATCCTTCAACCGTGTGATTCAAAACCATTTGGCAATCTCAGGAAATCTGGGAGAGTTTGCAGCCAAGGTATGCTTTTGTAATGTCCTTAATCGACTAAACTCAAAAAGGGAAACCCCAATTATTTGGGCGACTCCCCTCTATGGATAGACATCTACTAGAGAACCATATGGTCCATCAATATTTTTAATGACAGTTCCTAGCGTGCAAAGCAAAGTTTTGTCAATATCCAAAGCTACTATAGGCCTGTTCTAGAACTATGAAGTATTTAGTTGGGAAACATTAGAATGTTGCATAGCAATTGAGGTTTTAAATCCAACTTTCCCTACTCCTATGATGTTAATTGACAAATAAAAGCAATTGAACTGGTCATTACTCCAATGAGGAACTGCAGCCAATAGTTGTCTCTTTATGTATTTTTCACTCAAGCAATATACGCTTGACATTTGGAGTTGGTATAATCTGTTCCATATTTAATTATATCAATGTAACTTGACTGAAATTCTTATTAGTAAGAAATTTGCTTCTAATTATGTTCATCTTTTCAATTGACTTTTGCTTAGGTTTTGTTTGTGGGAGAAAATTATAAGCCATCTCTTGATATAGAATTTTTTTTTTTACGTTTTCTTGTTAATATTACTTTCTCAATGCTAGATCAATGCACATTATTAGAGGAATGATATCCCCTTTGGTTTGGACTGTAACTAAGAAGTCCCACTTTGTATAAATATATAAGTGCTGAAGCAAAAGAGAATGTTTTCCAGTTGACTGATTAATTAATTGATTTAGAAGGAAGTTTGGGAAGTAGCAGCTCAGCTTCTTGGCCTTGCTCTGGGAATACTGATCCTGGTATGTTATGTAGTTTCAAAATGATGTTTGTATATTCACTTGATGGTGATGTGAATTACAAGGAACCGAGAGACTTCTTGATTTGTTGCATTTAATTGACTTTAGAATCATGAATGCAGGAGACACCTGGCCTTGTCAAAGCATATCCAGTGTTGGTATTGACATGGATGAGCATGCGGCTTCTGCACCTTTGGTTATGTTATCAATCACTTTCAGTTCTACAATTTGACACAGTAAGAATTTGATGTATCAATTCCTAATCTAACCGTAGAATAGAGGCTTATATTGAAGGTTTCTAGGCATGCTTAATGGGATTGAGTTTTGACATTTTGCATTCCACTTGTTTCATTTTTTAAAAAAATTGGCTGTTATACAAACATACTCTTGGGTAACAAATAGAAATCTGTAGCTTCATTTTGATTCATTGGTGGACTATTTTCTCTGTTTTACTTTCTTGACAGATAAATCTCAAGTGTGCTCGTATGCTGGTAAAATCACATGTTTTACATGCTACTGTTCTGGGTAAAAGTTACACACTCTTTAGTCCTTTGCTCATCAAATAAATTATTTTGTTTACAAAAATGAACCATCTTTTTGATAAGTTGATTTCAGGATGTGTTGCATGCAACAGGGAAGAAAAAATTATATCATGGCAAAGATTCATGAGCCACGGATTACATTCAGTGTATCTTGGAGGAGATGGTTGTTGGGACGAAATCTATTTCCACTGTATTGTATTGATTATTGTGCTGCTATCTTTCAGTCAAAAAAAAAAAAAAATTGTGCTGCTATCTTTTGTTACAGTTTAAAGTAGCTGTCCAGAGCAGTAAAGCGGTTATTTTTATTATTTATCTATTTATTTTGAAACAGGTGAAGGCCCTCTTAAAACTATATACAAATGAACAATATATTCTTTTCGTAAACCTACAGCACGGAGACTTTGAGGTTTTTGTCTCATTCAAGGTAAGCACGTAAATTATTTGTCAGGATATAGGGCCCAACTGAGTTCAAACTAATGATTTTACTGCAGGTTGGAGCTACAAGCATGTCTGTCTTGCGTAGTGTCTGGCAGACTTATTGGCTACATGAGAACCGGGACAATTCCAATTATGTCTTCCATCAGCTTGCACAAAGCATATTGCAGATGGAAGATAGATTTGAGGATTTCATCGAACAGCTAAATAGAGCTGGATGGGATATGCATCAAATAAATCTGAGGGTCCCCAAGGACATCACCATTGATGATTCAGGTCCTGTTTGATTGTTCAGGTATCAGTGATCTGTCTTCCTTGTTGGGGGTGGGTGATCCTGAGCTTCTTTATGCTATCATAATGTGGGCTATCACTCTCTTAGCCAAAACTGACATGCTGATGCCATGCATCACACTACCTTTTGAGGTAGGTATCTAGTTCCTTGGACCCATTCTATCCAAAAATAAATAGGATGGAGCTATGGGAGCCATTAGGCACTTTGACTTGAGTGGCTGGCTGCCATGCTTTGCGGTTCTGTCCTAGGAGGGGTGATTCAGATGGACAAGATTTTGTTAATGTAAATGAATATTTTTCGGCTTGTTCAAAGTTTTGAAGAGATCTATGGACCACAATTTTGGATCCTTTTTATTTATGGATTTTACTAATGTGTGCCCTAAGGGCACACAATAGTATACTATTTTTGAAAAAAAAAATTATCGGGAATTGAAAAAGTTTTGACAGCTTTTTCAATTCCCGATAAAAATTTTCCAAATACGAATTTGTTAATGTGTGTCCTAAGGGCATACATTAACCGGACCCTTTATTTATTTCTTCTTTTGATTTTATTGTACTTCAACTTAATTGCTACCAAATTTTATCTGCATCATCTTTCTCATATATATGTAGGATCAACATATGTAGATTTCTCACATGTGATGGGACACTATGTACATCCACTGCACAAGAAAATTTCTGTTCCCATAGACTATGCATGATCTGCCCCATGTGTGGAATTTGGAGAATTTTTGGAATAAAATTTTGCTTTCAGTTGGGAAAACCAAATAGTATGCTTGCTGGTTGAGATGTGTAAAAATGTTGCAGTTGAAGACAGTGCAACCTTGTGTGTCAGTGTATATTTTATGAACTCACTAATATAGAGCGCTAGAAGATGAGATGGGCTTGTATCATCCATGTCGTGGTCAATCTAAGTGTATGTTTGGAACTGTTAGGTAAGTTTATTTTTACCATCAATTTGTGGGCAAAAGTCAGTAACTCGGGTTAGCAAGTGGTGGAGGAGTTATCGCTTATCAGGGACCATAGAGGTACAGATTATGGGTTTTACCCAAGTCATAGGTGTAGCTACTAGTGTGGATGCAGAGCTTTGGGTTGGAATGGTTGCACTATATGCACAAATCTCAATTTATTGGCGGTAGAAATTGAGATTGATGCCAGAGTAGTATTTGATTAGGTGATTGAATAATATAGTACTGCAGATGAAGATGAAGCATTGCTGAGACTAATCAATATGCAGATGCCCTTATTAGAAAATGAGTGGATCTTCACCAAGATTTTGTTGTATTTGATAATCTTCTGGTGGATATTTGTATTTTGCTTGATTTATGACAATTTGGGAATGTATTACGAGAAGCTTTGTCCCAACTTTGTTTAATCTACTTAATCTATGAAGTTCCTCTATGCACCAAAAAATAAATAAAAATAGTAATTTTATTGATGGGAGGATCATTGAATATTGGTACCCTGGTCTCTATAGCGCACTAAATAATTTCTCTCTTGTATCCTTCAATCCAAACTAGAAGCGTAAACGGTCCGGTCCGATTGGACTTTTGCATTTTTTAGGACTGGACCGGTATGCACGGTCTATTAAAATCCTAGACCAAACCTGACTGGAATGGACAGGCTACAGTCTCAACTCTCAACCAGTTCAGTCCCAATTGGTCCTGGTCAGTCCGGTTCGGATTTCAGTCTTGGGCCTACACTGTTAGGCTTCTAGCTATTGGGCTTTTGGCAAATAATTTTGGGTAACTAAAGTTCGATTTTTGGGTTGTTTTTTCTTTGTATTCTCAGCCGAAAAAGGGAAGAATAGTCCAATGTAATCAACCATTTACTACGCAATATGCATTAAAGAACGCTCACAATCATAGTAAAGCTGATATTTACAAACTATATGTATATATATATCTCAAGGTGTTCATGTGTCAATCTCCCTAACATCTATGTCTGAGAATATCACTCTAATTTACTCTATAATTACTACCAAGCACCCTTTTGGTGGGAAGGTCATTGTTATTTGAAAACATCATTACCCAATATATTAAAATATTTTGAAATGAATTTTTAAGATTTTCAAACCGATTATAATTATTTGTGTAGTTACTCTTCATCTATTCTGACCATGTTAGTTTTCAATAGACCTACAAAATATCAAAATAATGTATTGATCCATTTATTAAGCATCTAATTTATTTTTTTACAATTGAAGAAAATAATCAAAGAGATAATGGCACCATGGGGGGACAATGAGAGAGACAGAAAGAGTTAGAGAGTTTGAGGAGTTAGACTGTGAGAGACGGGCAGAGAGAATGAGAGGGTATTATTTATTTATTTATAACTTAAATATAAAATATTAAAAATTAGGGTAAAATGTTATTTTGGTTCATAAACTTTATCAAAAGTTTGTTTTTAGTTCCAAAACTTTAAAAATTTTTTTTTTTTCCATCCTCAAACTTTGTAAGAAACTCTTTTTTAATAGCTTAGACTTTAGAGACAAAAACATAGACGAAAAAGAACTTTTTTTTAAAATAGTTTAGAGAACAAAAAAAAAGATATTTTTTAAAGTTGAGGAACCAAAAAAAAAAAAAAAAACATTTTCAATCATTTATGAATGAAAGAAAAAAAAGAACTTTTTTTTAAAATAGTTTAGAGAACAAAAAAAAAGATATTTTTTAAAGTTGAGGAACCAAAAAAAAAAAAAAAAACATTTTCAATCATTTATGAATGAAAGAAAAAATTTTCAATAGTTTATGGATGAAAAACAAAATTTTAAAGTTTAAGAATGAAAAACAAATATTTGAAAAAGTTTAGCGACTAAAATAGAATTTTATTCCTAAAAATTATATATTACCTATTGTTCGGTCCATTCGGTCTAATTCAGTCTAGTTTGCATCCTTTCAGTCTAGTCCATTCTTTGCAGATTAAAAAAAAAAAAAAAAGGGTTAAAATGTAAAACTGACCTTTTAATTTTTTTCAGATTTTATTTCAATCTTCTAACTTTGCTTTTGTTCATTTTTGTCTTCTAAGTTTCAGATTTATTCAATTAAGGCCTTTCTATTAACTTTTGTTAAAATATTTTGAAAAAAAAAATCTAGAAAATATTTTTCAATCATTAATTAAATTTTTTTATAATTTAAGAAATTTGAAAAAATATTTATAAAATTGAAAAATTAACCACAATATATAACAAAATTTGATGGAAAAGTTTTAATTCAATAAATTTGAAAGTTAGAAGATTGAAATGAATAAAAGTAAAGTTTAATGATTAAAATGAAATCTTAAAAAACTTTGGGGGTCAATTTTATATTTTATCAAAAACAAAAACAAAGAGTACACGTCGTTTCCCTCTACCCTCGCGCGCGCTTGCTTTTGAGTTATGACCAACGACAATAAGATTTAGCCCAAACTAGGAACTAGGAAGGGCCAGTAGTAAGTAAGTTACAGACTTACAGTCAAGAGTTCCATTTCCCACTACCCTCCCTAAAACCCTAAAAATTGAAATCTTCCAATGCTCTTCTCACTCTCACTCTCACCAACCACACTCACCTCCTCACCTCGCTTCAAATTCCACTCATGCCCGCACGTCCTCCCTCCAAAACCACCACCTCCTCGTCTCCGCGCCTCCTCACAGGCACACCACGTTATCCTCGAAGACAATGGGAGCTTCGCCGGCGCCGGAGCTGCGGTGGAGGAAAATATTTTACCGGCGGGTCTCCGGACAGAGTCAATGCCAAGACACGTGGCTTTGGTCATGGACGGGAACAGGAGGTGGGCCCGGCTCAGGGGCTTGCCGGTCGGGTCGGGTTACGAGGCCGGTGTTCGGGCACTGCGAGCCATTGTTGAGCTGTGCTGCAAGTTGGGAATTAGAGTTCTCTCTGTTTTCGCTTTCTCTAGTGAAAATTGGTTTCGCCCTCAAGTATGTATGTGTTTTTTTGTTTTTGTTTTTTTGGTTTGAAATGATTGAAACAGTTATGGTTACTAATGATGCAGGTGGAAGTTGAGTTTTTAATGGATTTATTTGAAAGAGGAATGAGAGATGAAATGGGGAGCTTGTTGAGGTCAGCATTTCCGAAACTATTTCACTTCCTTCAATTGCTACATCTTTTAGACACAGATAGTATCATTTTATGATAAAGAATTTTTTTTTTTTTTCCAAAGAATTTAAAGGTGTTTATGTCATATTTTTGTATTAGATGGTTTATTTCTATCGGTATGGTGTATCACATCAGATTTGTGACAAAATAAATTTTTTTTCATGAAATAGACATTCTTTGAATCAAAGGAAAATGGAAAGGACCCTGATCTGTATCCACAGCTTCGGTTTGCATTTGTAAGATGCTATATTTGTATTGAATTGAGTAATTGGTTATGTGAGACTTGCAGGAATTGAGTGGTATGGATTGGGGAGTGAGTGAATGATTACAAAGGATTTATATTTCTGGTTAAGTGAACTGATTTCGTAAATGGGGTTTGGCTTTCCATTTAGGTAGATGGAAGTTATTATGCACGAGAATAGTGATGTTTCCAAAATGTTAACTTTTAGGTCAAGTTAGCAACTTTAGAATGCTGTTATTACGTATTTTTAACTAAAAGTAAGGGTGGAAATTGATTGAGCTTGATAGGAGTGACAGTACTAGTTGCTTTCAAATTTTCAATATGGTCTTAGCAAAGCCTAGGAGTGAGATTCTGAGTTCCTAGATTTAGGATTTCACTTTTTAGTTAGATTATGATTTACCGCCGTTAACATATCGTGTGATGATCTGAATCATACACTGTTTTCATTATATCCGAGTTAAGGTATGTTGCATTATTGACTTGATAGATTACATGGTCTTATATAGTTGACATACATTAATCTTGCTGATTTTTGGCTTGGGACAGGGAAAACATTCGAATTTCTGTAATTGGGGATTCCTCTAAGCTATCAAGATCCCTACAGGAGCTAATAAAAAGAACCGAGGAGGCCACCAAGACTAATTGCGGACTCCAACTTATTGTAGCAGTTAGCTATAGTGGACAGTATGACATTGTTCAAGCCTGCCAAAAGATTGCCATAAAAGTAAAGGATGGACTAATTGAACCCAATAATATCAATGAGTCTCTTATTGAACAGGAGCTGGAAACAAACTGTACCGAGTTTCCCTATCCTGATCTACTGATACGTACCAGTGGGGAGCTTAGGATTAGCAATTTTTTGTTGTGGCAATTGGCCTACACTGAGTTATTTTTTGCAAAATCACTCTGGCCTGATTTTGGAGAAGTTGAGTTTTTAGAGGCTTTAAAGGCATTTCAACAAAGGCAGAGGCGTTATGGTGGAAGAGACTTTTAAGTGATTATGTCTTGAATTCAGTGTTGTTGAAGAGGCAGAAAGAGAAATGCGCTAGTGTTAGTGCGATGAAGCAAAATATTTAAGAGTGATAGTTGTTGAAGAGTTCTGATACTGAAAACTGGAAAGTGTTGGGGGACTTTTATGTCCATCGATAAAGCTGAAACTGGAAAGGGCCATCGAATATAGTCTTTGCAGGCCAAATCCTTTTTTGACTTTGATATTGCTTCCAAAGGCACCCCATGCCAAGTTCATTGTTATAAGAACCCCAATTCTTGCTTCCGTTAAAAGTGTGAATCTCTCTTTCGTAACCAGTTTGGCAGTGTAAGAGGTCACTTGGATAACATAGACTAAATCAGCCCGAGTACCTGACCATATTGCATCCTCTTAAAGTCTTAAGTTATATATACAGCAACAACAAATCTTTAGTCCAAATTTTTTTTTTGGGTGCGCCATGGATCTTCAACATATTAGTTAGGATTGGCCATATGTATTTTTTTTTTTCATTGTATTCTATCCAAAGTCCTAGGTATTTAACTATTTATAATGTTTCATAATGATCCTGTTGCTGCTGCTGTATTTCCTGTTGCCTCATTTGTGTTCAAAGCTGTGTGAAGTTATCGTATTTCTTTTGTAGCTTGCTTTGTCACTATAAGTTGTTGTGCCATATATATTTACAGAACTTTTTTGTTCTTTCCAGGTTAGACAATAGTAGATCTGTGGTGTAGATTGAGACTTTTCGGCCTCTGGTGAGTGATCTATGTTTTCATTCTGGATCTTGTTTATTTGTGTATCTATCATAATTTTACAATTGGCCAATGCTAAATTGTTCTTTGCACAATCTCCACACTGTTGAGTATGACAGCTTTTTCATCTGTTTTTTACAAATTCTATGGCTCTGTTAGAGATTCCCCAATAATGGTCTTGATTTGAGTCTGACTTGAAAACTACTTTTTTGATTTCTGGGGCTAGGGGGTAAGTTTCAGCTATGTGGGTCTTGGTTTAAGCCAAAAGGGTCTTTCACGCCATGATTTCTTGTTTTTTGTTGTTTCTTTTCTTTTCTCTCTTTTTACTTTGCTTTCCTTTCTGTTTATTCTTTTCTCTTGATGTAATCCTAGCTAATGTACACGTCTCTGTTTTAATAAAACACTTGGTGCAAGGGGCATATGAAATTTTATTTCTAAAATTGGAAGTGACAGTGTCTATGAAATACCCTCTTCCAGACCCCACAAAAGTGGTGTAGCTGAGTTGGTGTGTCAAATCGGCAAGTAAATGGTGGTTGCTCTCACCAATATTACTCACTGTATAGTTTACCTATCTTTTTTTTTTTTCTCTTCTCAATGAGAGGTTGGCATGTCATTATCACCAAACCAATAATTTAAAATCATGGTTCATTGTTCCTCACAATTGCCTAATTAAACTACTCCACAGTTTATATGAGCTGCTAGATAAGTTCATTTAGTCGTCTGTGAGGAGAATTCTACATACACATTGAATGAGACTTATTTGTATTTTCATATTCTATTTTAAAAGAGAAACACAAATAATAATAAAGCATTATTTGTTGTCCCCACAACCGGTTTTGCTAGATGAATCATGAACCCAACCACCTAAAGTTATGTTTTTTGGGTAAGTCATAAGTGAGCACCTAAAAGTTTGTCAATATGAAATCAGAACAATTATTTTTCAACACCATGTATTTGAATACATTCTTATCCTCTTTCTTTAAAAAAAAAAAAGGAAAAAGTCATGTATACCCCAAAGGTCAACTAATTGCCACAACATGAAAGGCTTAGATTCATGTGGCTCATGTTGGTTGGATCACTTCATAATTACACACACACAGAATCCTCAAATAAAGGTTTTGCCTCACCTAAATACATTATGATTGTGTATCAAATAATCATCACTGCGGATACTATAGTCCCATCTATTCCAAATCTTTTTTCAATTGATAATTATTATATTATATAGTAATCATTTCGTTTAAAAATTTGATGTTAATGGCAATCATTATAGTGAAAACCACGTATTTTTGTCATCTTGTGAAGGTATATGAATCCAAATAACATATATATATATATATATATATTTTAATGTACCCATGAAAACAGAAACTGAGAAAAGATTTGGGTAAAGAAAAACTTGAGCCATGCCTAACACTGTTACGTCCAAGTCGGTCAGTCGGTGAGAGCGCAATTGGACCTTTTTATTATTTTTCTTCTTTTTGCTAGTAACTGGACCGCTGCTGATATTAACATCTAATATATTATTTTTAGTAGCCGAAAGTTTATCATAAGCCTCTGAATTATGGTAAGAAGGTAAATCTTGCCGGCTATAATGTCCAAGATCCAACAAGAGTTTTCTATATTTTCGGCACACGCACACCGAATAAAATTAGAAATTTTTACGTTCTTGGCATGGGATATTAACATCTTATATATTATTATTAGTAGCCGAAAGTTTATCAAAAGCCTCTGAATTATGGTAAGAAGGTAAATCTTGCCGGCTATAAAGTCCAAGATCCAACAAGAGTTTTCTATATTTTCGGCACACCGAAAAAAATTAGAAATTTTTACGGTCTTGGCGTGGCTGAGTGACCTGCCAATAACAGTAGTTTTGTCAAGTCTCCAATCTCATGATGAATACGGATCAGAGTTTATTTTTATCAGAAGTTTGGTAAAATGCTAAAGGTATTACTAATTTTTTTTAAAAGATAATTACAACATGTTGTTAATTCTGTAATTTAAACTTTTTTTCACACTTAACATATGGGGATGTAAAAAAAACATATTTTATATTTTCAAACACTACTTTATTTATTTTATCAATCTATTTTAAAATTCACCATAAATTCTATTTTTTTTTTTTTTTTTACATACAACTTAATAAAATAATATAAACTATCTAATAAAATAATAAAAAATCACTCTCTCTCTCTCTCTCTCTCTCTCTCTCTCTCTCTCTCTCCACGCACAACCATAAGATAAATAGCAAGGTTGCATATATACTGTAACTAGTAGGTATAATTTTTTGTATCTAGCAACCCGTTGTGATATGTTTTTAATGGTTTGAGTTATAAAATAACAACTTGGGGGAGTTTTACACCTCTCAATGCTAGTGCTTAGATCCCATGTAGAGAAGCCAATTTGGCTACAAAGCCCGCTACTAATTTTAGAAATACCCTAGGAAGTCATTAACAATGAAATGTGATTAACACGTTAATAATATAATAAATAAATTTCTTGCTATGATTCAGTGCAATGATTCAATGGGAGATGACCAGATAGCATTTACCTCTTCACAGTAAATGAACAGAGGACATTTATTTTTAGGGAAAGTTGGGATTCTATTTCTTGGGCTGACAAAAATGCCCAAAGCTCATGTTTTGGTTTTGAGGTACTTCAAATTCATATATATACACACAAACAACTCAGACCCCACAAAAATAAAATGAAGGGCATTTTTAGACTGCCATAATCCACAAAATTTGAATTTGGATGTGTCTTGGGAGTTGGGATAGCAGTCATGCACTATGTATAGTGGGGAAAGGAGAAAAAGGCAATATTGTAAAAAGAATATAGTAGAATCATTGGATAAGATTTTTAATAATGCTTGTTTGAGTGGGATATGGTTATCCGTAAGCAAAAGCATTGTCATTATCGTACATACATTATTATACATCAAGCAAAGAGCTAATACTAATTGACAAATTTGATCTTTAATCTAATCAAAGGGGCAACATATTCATAAGCTAACCCTTTTTTTTTTTTTTCTATGTACAGAAGAAACATTATCTACTTCATTTTCTAGGCAATATAAATAGAGTACAGCTGAGGCCCAAATGGGGCCCATGCATTTTACCAATCACGACACGTCGCGCTTAAACTAAACCACCTACTGTGGGCTCCACACAGTAACGGTTATGCTAGAACATGCGTGCTGTCCACGTGTCGGCAGATGCTGCCACCACCATCTCCAACTAGCATTGTTCAATCCACTACACTAATACAAACTACAATAACTCTTTGATGTATCAGTTTTCTCCCTTATCATCACCCAATGAGGTACGTAGAACGCATAAATCATAAAGAAGGAAGTGACACGTTCAGTTTAACCATAACTTCACAATAAGTATATACTCATGTAGTCAGGGTAGAGCTAGGAATTTTGGTTTTGGAGACTAAGTTATGACACTAATATATTTATTAAAACCAGCTCCTCGCACACATATATATACACACATGCTTTTTTATTATAAATACACACTTTTTAATTTGATAAGTTATATATATACACACACTCAAAAAAAAAAAAGATTAGTATTTTGAATTAAAATTATGTTTGATGGTGATTTTTCATAAAATAAAATTTAATTTTTTCATTTTCATTGTGGAATTCTTAAAAAATTTCATTTTAAATACAAATTATCAAATTTTATACTAAAGTAAGTAAAAAATCTTTCAATTCAACTAATGAAATTCTCAAAAACATAAATGATCCAAAACTTTGAGGAATAAGTTAGGCTCCAAATATATTAGAAACTATCTTACTTTAACCCATTATGCAGCAGCTAAAGACATATTTTATGTGTAGTTTTAGTGACAAGATTTTTTTAATGAGTCAATAACTTGTTAATCGCCACATAATGAGTTAAAAAAGATTTTTTTAGGAAATTTTTTTAAAATTTATTACATAAGATGAAGAAATAGATATTCAGTACTTTTGATAAGGAATAGTTATTTCTCATTTTGAAGAGTAGCTATTCGTAAGGAATAACTATTCGTTGTAATAAAAACATAACCAAACAATCGAATAGTTATGACATATGAATATCTATTACATTATAATATCTATTACAGTCTACCAAACGTGCCCTAAGTTAACTATTTTACTTACCTAAGTAAATTTACCTCATTATCATTGTTGTTCCATGCTTCTGAGTTACTATCTAGGTTAGAAAACTATACATTACTTAATATGTGTGTGTGTGTGTGTGTAAGGGCAAGATTTAGTCCTTCAGCCCAAAGGGTTAAAGGATTTAGGCTCAAAGAGTCTAATACAATGAATTTGTAGAGAATAAGTTCAAAAACTAAGCTCTAATGAATTAGACAATAATTATAGTTGGCTCAAATGATAAGAAAGCAAAGATAAAATAGTTTAATTAAAAAAAAAAAAATCATCATCGGTTCAATCCGAGGAGACCTGTTCTTGTATATATCTCTTTTGAATTTGGTTACAAGTCTAATTTTTATTCTTACAATGTTTTTCTCTTAATTCTCTTATCTCCTTGTCTCAAGGTCTTCTTTCTATTTTATACTATCTTCCTCCTTTCATCTCCACCTTCCATGTGTAGATTAGATTGCTAGTATTTGATCCTTGTCTCATCAGCACATTCCTAAAGTTTTTGGGAGTAGTTGTAAGGCTGAAAATTACTGTTTATGTATCACTTCCTCATTAATGCAGGCAAAGAGTTAGCTATAGAGCATTCAATGAGGTGGTAGCGGCTTTCTCTTAGATATTTCATAGTTTTCCTTTGTCCTGGGCTTTCATGATGTGTATCATTATCAATAGAATCTCTTAGAATGTTACTTCTAGATGGTAGACCGCAACTTCTGACCTCTGCTTTTCTCAGCCGAGGAAGCAATCCTCCTCGAACTACCTTATTGGATCATCTTGACCAATCCCCTTTATGTATTCACTAATGTCGACTTCTATAATAGCATTTAACCGTCCTTGTACTACCAGACGTCCTGGGATTGGGCCCTCGACCCAATATATATATATATATATAGATATATACTACTAGGCCTATCACCCCTACAATATATATAAAATAAATTCATGTCATTTCATTTTCTAAATCAAATAATAAACATGGTTACATGCCATCATTAATATTTTATTTCCAAAAAAAAAAAACTGCATCATCGTCATTAACATAGGAGCCAATAAAACTTGAATATAATAAAAAAAATATTTAGTAATTAGATATAGATTGAAAAGTTCTGAATCGCCTCAAAATCAATCCTTTTAACTATGAAAAATTTTGATCTACACTCTCAAATATTAAAATAATGTCAATATTTTCTATTAATATTGTCTATTAGAACTTTGTCATTAACACATTAAAAAATATTAAAAATAATTTTAGCCCTTAAATTTGGGGATTGTTTTTATTTTAGCCCTTCACGTTTTAAAATTTTCATTTTATTTTACCTTCATATTTGATTTGTTTTTATATTTATATTTTATATTTCAAAATTTTCATTTTACCTCTCTAGATTTAATTTTTTATCTCACCATTTATACTTTACACTTTGTCAGAAAATAGGTATGAAAACAACTAATTTTTTCCTACAATAAAGCTACAGCCCTAAAATAAATAAATAAATCTAGGACAATTTAACAACAAAATCTGATTTTAATCCATAAAAGATGGAATGCAAATTATAGTAAATTTTTGTTATTATGACTTGCTAGCGGTTGAGCTGTGAGGTGGATAAACGTCACTGGCGGGTAAAGGGAGTCACAAAAATATCGGGAAACGGTAACGTGACGACTTTCGAGGCAAACACAACTGGGGGGCAATTCGGTCATCTCAACAAGTCATCCATTCTTCATTCTTTCTCACATTTTCTCTTTTTTTGATTTTTCAATGTACTGCTATCTTTCGCATTAATAAAGAGTTGAGATGGTGTTGTTGTTTATATAATATATACTCACCATTACGTGTTCGCCACGCGAAAGTCAAGCAAGCCCCACCTGTTTTTTTCTCTCTCTTTCTCAAACCTTCCTAAACTATACATGTATTTCTCTTACATGCATATAAACTGTATAGCTCTGTAGCCAATTGAACCCAAAAATATTGTTTTTTTTTTTTTTTTAAGAGAGAGAGAGATTGTGTGTGTATGTGTGTTTGAGTGAGAGAGAGAGAGAGATTATCTGGGTGTTAATAAGAGAGTGATATAGATAGATAGATACATAGATAGAGAGTTGGGTTATTTGTGTTTTTGTTGGGTTCAGAGGTTTGAGGTTGTAAGAGTGAATAGTGGGAGTGTGTTAAGGTTTCCTTTCAGGGAGAGAGTTTGTAATTTGCTGTTGGATGAGTTCAGTTAATAAGAGGACAACATGCGCAAGTCTTTCAAGGATTCTCTTAAGGCCCTGGAAGCTGATATTCAGTTCGCCAATACTCTGTAACTCTCTCTCTCTCTCAATTTCACCTTTTTATTTTTTTATTTTATTTTTTAAAGTTTTAGATTATAGGAATTATTTCATTGAAATTTTTATTTTTGCTTTAGGGCCGTGAAAGATGTTTGTTTGACATGTATAGTCAATTCTTTTCTTTTTTTTTTAATTAAATTTATTAATTTCTGATTTCTCTGTTTTTTGGGTTTCTCTGTTTTCATGCTCTTAGCTGCTGAATTATAATAACACAGTTTATTTTAAAATATTATCCAAAACCCAGTCTGGGTTTTTTAAGAATTTATGTTATATGTGCGATATGCTTATGACCCAATTGAAGAAAATTGAGGTTCTGGTTCATTCCTACTTACTGTTAATAGCTCTGTGTGTTTCAATGGGCTCCACGCGGTTGTGTGGAAGAAAGCTGTGATTTTTGCTTTGTAATCTTATGAATTACACTGTACAGAAACTTATTGTTGATTTTGTTGGAAGATGCTTGGTTGGTATGGTGGGTGCTTAAGGGAAATGCAAAAGCATTAGGAATAACCATAAAAGACTTTTTTTTAAAGGTTCTGTGACTGCTTCCACTTTAAGAGAGAACCAGTCAAAGCACGTGTACCTCCATTTGCAATTTTAATACTGAGATCCTGAGTCTTTCTTTAATCCTTTTTAAGAAATGGGCTGACCTTAAAACCCTCGTCCCATTCTCATTAAAGCCTATATTTTAACTTTTCTAAGCCCGTTGCATAGTTTTAAATATTTGTAGGGGGCTCTTTGAAATGTTTTTCTTGCATATTGTAAATCTTCTATTTCTGATTAGTTTATTGAGATCCATAACCAATCTCGAGATTTTGGGACTAGAAGAGAACTAAAAATTTGTTTTTTGGGGGGGGGGGGGGGGGGGGGGGGTAGGGGGGGGGGGGAGGGATTGTATCTGCAAGATTCATCCATTGGAACAGAATGTACATTCTGCAGATTATATTAGTTACCATGTTTTTAATTGGCTAAGTACATTGTGATACAGGGCTTCTGATTATCCAAGGGAATTTGATGGTGCCTGCCTTCAGATGAGATTGTCCTACTGTCCGGCTGCACAGTTTTTTCTCTTTCTTGTTCAGTGGACTGATTGTAACCTTGCTGGTGCCTTAGGATTGCTTAGAATTCTTATATACAAGGTGAACTAATTTTTTTGCCTTTTATAATTATTTTTTCAGTCCCTTTGACTGGTATTGTTGCTTTCAGTCTATTTCTTTGATTGCTGTAGTGTTTCTATTGAATACCTAATACATTATAATATAGAAAAATGCTACCTTTGGTTTTTTTAAGGGTGTGAAAGTTTTAGGTTTGTCTCAGGTGTATGGAGATGGGAAGACTACCATGTATATTCATGAAAGGAAAGCCAGTCTAAGAGAATTCTATGGTAATTAGGTTCCAGAAGAAATTCAATTTTTTTTACCCGTGAAGTTCTTGAAAATGCTTTTTTCCCCTTTTTCTGTTTGTATTATCTTTGAGAAGAAGTTATAACTGTCTGTCAATCCATTTTTTTACTGTTTTGGCTCTTCAAGAACAGGTGTGATATTTCCCTCTCTATTGCAACTTCAAAGAGGAATCACTGATATAGAAGACAGGAAACAGAGAGAAATTTGTGCTGCTAAATACAAGAGGAAGGATGAGATGGACAAAGGAAAGCTCTCTGAAATTGATTTAGAGAGGGAAGAAGAATGTGGTATATGCATGGAGATGAACGGCAAGGTTGTATTGCCCATTTGCAGTCATTCTATGTGCATGAAGTGCTACCGAAATTGGTATGCTGATTGTTACACAATTCATAGCTTTTATTATAGCAAATTTATATCTGCAATCTATCATCTGCTCACTGTTATCCTATTATAATGTTAAAGATCATGTATTTGTTTATGCAATGGGGATAAGCGTGAGAAGTCTCTTCCTTTCTTAACTGAAGGGAGAAAAAAAGGGAAAAAGGGGGGGAGGTGGGGTGGGGTAAATAAATGGAATTGAATGCCTGAGGTTCATGGCCTTTTTGCTGTCACTTGCCAACTATTGAGACATTTTAGAAACTGAGAAGAGCTATGATCATTATCTTCTCTTGAGTGGACTAACAATTCTAAATAGAGAGGCTTCTCTTGCTCTCTCTCCCATGGATACAAATTCCAAATTTGGTACAGCTAGACCTTAGTACCAAATTGGCTATTTCCCTCTTCTTTAATTGTAGCTTTCCTTGGTAATTGTTTGATATCATTGTCAGGGTCTTATGTTGAAGAGTCTACTTTATCCTTAATAGTTCCTGGGCTCATTAGTTCTTTCACATTAAACTTTTTTCTCATTTGCACCATGTTTTGTCCAGTTTGACAATTGAATTTGCTCATTTTGCACTTTGGGATGATTTTATTCCTTTCAAAGACTTGTCCCAGAAATTAGCAGATTGTATTTTAATGAGCCCTTTACATGCCACTTTTCCCCTGGAATACTGACCCAGAATCAAAAACATGTTTCCATAAGATTATCAGAACCACCATGGCTACATAAGCAATTTAGATCAAAAGCCTGTTCATTTTGAAAATTTACAGCTAACCCAATCTGAGAATATGGTTTTCACTAGACTTTTAATCCAGAGCTCATTTCTTACACAAACCTCGAAGTGCTAAACAACATATATTTTTATGTTATGTTAGAACTCACCCTTTTTCTGGCATTGAAGAGTTTTGAAAAGGTTGCTTTATGGCTAGGACCTAACTTTATGTCTCATCTCCATAATGCTAGCAAAAGTATGTCAGATATCATATACGGAATGCATGCATTGCTGCTTGTGAACTTAATGCCTATGAACTCTGCATACTTGTGTTGATTGAAGATCATTTACTTCCAAATGAAGTAGTGCCACTTGATTTTAGTGCCTATTGCTAATTTTTATTACCCAATCTGAGAATATGGTTTTCACTAGACTTTAATCCAGAGCTCATTTCTTACACCAACCTCGAAGTGCTAAACAACATATATTTTTATGTTATGTTAGAACTCACCCTTTTGCTGGCATTGAAGAGTTTTGAAAAGGTTGCTTTATGGCTAGGACCTAACTTTATGTCTCATCTCCATAATGCTAGCAAAAGTATGTCAGATATCATATACGGAATGCATGCATTGCTGCTTGTGAACTTAATGCCTATGGACTCTGCATACTTGTGTTGATTGAGGATCATTTACTTCCAAATGAAGTAGTGCCACTTGATTTTAGTGCCTATTGCTAATTTTTTTTACCCAATCTGAGAATATGGTTTTCACTATACTTTAATCCAGAGCTCATTTCTTACACAAACCTCGAAGTGCTAAACAACATATATTTTTATGTTGTGTTAGAACTCACCCTTTTGCTGGCATTGAAGAGTTTTGAAAAGGTTGCTTTATGGCTAGGACCTAACTTTATGTCTCATCTCCATAATGCTAGCAAAAGTATGTCAGATATCATAGACGGAATGCATGCATTGCTGCTTGTGAACTTAATGCCTATGGACTCTGCATACTTGTGTTGATTGAAGATCATTTACTTCCAAATGAAGTAGTGCCACTTGATTTTAGTGCCTATTGCTAATTTTTATAATCATCATAGCAACCAGACTACCACTAGTATAGTATAAATTTTCTCTACATGGTTCCCAAATGAAAGATGCCTCCTCTTCTTGCCCATAAACATCCAGAACCTAAAATACCTAACTCTTGGTTCATTTGGTGAGTATCCATAATTTTCTCTCTCCTTGAGTGCTAGATATGGCATTTGTCTGTCTTTTCATGTTCTAACTATACCTTCTAAGTTGGTCATCATGTTTTGTTGTTTTGTGATTGCTCTAGGCGTATACGATCTCAGTCATGCCCCTTTTGCCGGGACAGTCTCAGCAGAGTTGACACAGATGATCTTTGGATCTACATCAGTAGCAGGGAGGTTGTTGACTTGTCTTCAATCTCCAGAGAGAACTTAAAGAGAATTTTTATGTACATTGATAAGCTGCCACTCATTGTTCCAGATCCTGCATTTGTTTCTTATGACCCTCATCATCGTTGACTGATTATTTGCTGGCTGGAAACTTGACAACTTGTACATAGCTCCTTCTCGATTGTACATAATTCTTGTCTCCTGAATTACTCATTTGAAACTGTAAATTTTTTATTTTTATTTTTTTAACGGATAAAGTTTTCTTCCAAAGCGTTTGGAGGAATTTCCTATGCCCCATTATGTGATTACTCATAAACCGTCTATATAAACAAGTCATATGGTTCATTAAATAGGTAATCATGTGACAAAAAATACACAGATGATTTTAGCAATTGTTACGTAATAGGTTAAAGGAATTTTCCACCAGATGAGTTTGTAAGTAAACTTTTTCCTTTCTTTAACCGTTAATTTTTTTTTTCCTTAGAAGGTATATTATAGATAAGGTTCATTCATTTTATCTCAAACTTTGTCTGCTAGAAATAAATGGTGATGCGTGACATATAAACTATAAAGTGGTTGATTATCATCTGATGGGATAATGGGAGAAGGAATTTATGGCTAGTATGGTGGGTCGGGTGGATGGACCTCATGAAATGTCAGTTCTGAGTGATTACTAGCACTTCAAAGTTTAGACATATCTCTGGGAAATCATAACCCTTTTTTTTTTTTTTTTTTTTTTTTTTAAGTTAAATATTAAGAGGTTGTTTGGCACTATTGTTTAAACAACAATTTTCAGTTTTTAAATAATAATAATATTTCTGATAAGAATTTTTCTAACACTTAAATATGTATTTTTATAACATTGAAAATTGAACAACAATATTTAAATATTGGCCCTAATTTTGTTTTTTTCTGTTAAAAGCATTCTGCTTGTGCTGAAATCCTGAGAATGGTCGACCAAATCATGGTTTAAGTTTTGCGAATAATTAATTAGTCATGTTCTTCTCACATCAATAATAATTTAAATCATTTTCTTTTGATAGCATCAATAAGTTTAATAGACATCAAAATAATTATAGTCAAAATCTGTCTAAATGTTACTTCATTTGTCTCACTTTTTTTGTCATGTTTGAAAAGTTAATCTTTTTAAGAGAACATCATTTATTGTCTTGTCTACCTTTTAAAAATGTATAAAGTTTCCAAAACTATCCTTAAAAAAATTTATTAAAAAATTGAATTAATAAATTAATAGAAGTATAATAGGAATATTAGTAAATTAATGACTTTAATTTTTAGACACAGGATAATATTTTGGGACATCTCAAAATGAAATAGAAGACAAAAAAAGTGAGACAAAGGAAGTATAATATAATCCTAACAAAATTTAATTTACAAGAACTGAAAGAATGAGATCATTCAGGGAAGGTAAGTGAAGGAACTCGCCCTTTGAGACCATGCCGGCGACGACTTGGTGAAGCTATGAGACAGTTTCAACCGAATAGAACACAACCAATAACCAATGAGTTCTTATAGATAGAGATCATGACTTCAAAGACAAATGCCAAGATAAACTGTTATTATTTTCTGTGTTGCGAAAGTTGATGTTGATCCAACATATTCATAACTGTTTGGAAGAATTTTTTTGGCTTCTATTCTATCCAAATGAGATTGATATTCAAATATTTATTCTTAGAAATAATTGATTTAACTCTATAAGCAAACCCATGACTCATACCACCAGAAGCAAAATTGATGGATAAAATTTTGTTGGAGAATTCTGTGATAGTTACCAGAAGATCCTAATGCAATGATACCAAATTATAACCCCTATACTATATTTTCAATCCTTTGGTAGAATTTAAAATTTACAATATTTATGCATTTCTTATTAAAATAAGGAGTCGTAAAAATGATTCATTGTACTATTTACCATGATTTTTATCCCAACTTGTTGAAATAGTCAAAAGCTTATGATGAATTATCACTTTTATATCCCACCATTTTTTCCTCTACTATTCGACAATGACAAAAGTTATTATACAAAAATTATGTCCCTAGAATTTTTCTTAAAATAACAGATAAATAATAAAAACCATCCTTTTTATAAAGTTCATTAATTAAATTTATCTTTTTCTAACCGTTTATACTTCATGAAATCAGAGTAAATAGTTATGCCTACCCATTAACTCCATTTTAGAATAAAAATTCTCCAAGTATTGAACCCACTAACGCGAGCACTAATCAAAAAGCGGATGAGTCCAAAACATTTAACACACTAGAAACAAAATTGTTAACCACACCCATCTAAGGCAACATGACATGAGGTTTCTAACCACTTCTGCCATATAGTTTCTACATTATTATTATCATCAAATCTAATGAACTTGTAAGTTATCCCATATAAATAGCAGCTTGCTTCAGCGACCATTCTTGATATGAAGGTGTCAACTTTTTTAATTAAGATTTAGATATAATTATATATACTTTAGCCACCACATACAAAGAGAACTATAGCTACTATATCTAATTAAAAGAGGAAAGCTAGAGCTGCCCATACAAGTAACTAACAAGATACTGGCAGCAGCACAAAACACATGTTTTTCATTTTTCAAAAGGGCACTAAATGTGACCTAGGAGTATTAACATACAAGGGATTCACAATCCTTTCTCACTAGATCAACCATCAAGCCCATGTCAAAATGCATCCAATCTCAGTCATCATCTTCATCCTCATCCTCCTCCTCCTCCTCCTCTTCCTCCCCATCATCATCATCATCCTCGTGCTGTCCCTCCTGCAAAGAAACATAGCAATATATAAGCACTGGCATGAACCACCAAAGCAACAACCCCAGTATCAATGTGAATGATGCAAGACATGGAATGTTTACATCTTGACCTCTCAGTCCCCACCATTAAATTGAAAAGTCGATGGTGGCATCAAAAAGACACACCAAAATTATTTCAGGAACATTATTTAATTTTGTGTACTCTCCACTACTGGGCGAAAAAAAGACCCATATATGTTTTGCATAATGGTAAATTACAACCACTATGGAGCTTAAACTATGACATTGATCCCATAATGTTTTCATGTAAGGCACGCAATTCAAGTAATTCATACGTTTAATTTGGTTTCTCCATGAGTTCCCTAACTACTAAAGCTATTTTCCATATAAAAGCCCCTATTTCCTGTTGGGCCACGCTTCCCCTTCCATTTAGCATGTTAAACACAATTTCACTTCACAATATGGTCGTGTATAGCCCTAACTAAATAAGTTTAGCAATTTGAAACTGACTCATATAGCAGGCCAATAAAGACCAAAGCACTTAAAATTAGAACTTTAACCATTTTAAATAACTGAACAGAAAGCAATCTATCTTCTCTGATATTGTTAACCCTCCTTAACCAGTTAAAGAAAAGGAGGGCAATAATATCAATTAAGAATTTACTTTATGTAACAACCAAGAAACATTATACATGAAAAATGTGCCCCCCCAAAAAAACGAAACTATAGAAGTAGGACTACCTCAGCATCTTCCTCATCTTCATCATTCACTTCGGATTTTGACCTATCTGACTCCTCATCACCATCTTCGGCCATGCTCTCCTATTATCACAAACAAAGGAAACAAATAAAGGAATGTCAATCAAGTAAACAAGCCTGGCAATGTACCAAAAATAAGAAATAAATGTGATAATATTCACCTGTTTCTTGTTGTAGGCCTTCATAAGCTTCTCATAGTCAGACTTCCTTTTCTTAGCCTTGGCTTCATATGGAGCTTTCTCCTTCCAAACCAGCCAAGAAAGCTTAAGTCAATAATACATGCTTCATTCACTAGAATAAAATTAAAAAAATGAACATTGCAGAAGTGGTTCACTGAAAGAACCATCTCCTATGGCTAAAATTATCTATCTCAAAGAACTCATTCACCAAGATCACCATGTGCCTGTCACTGAAAGGTTTTGCCTTCACTAAAACAATACCTGTTTCACATACATCTTCAATTCTCAACCTCACAAGAACACCCATTTCCTTCAAGGGATTGAGAAGGTAAAAACAGTCATTTATCACTAGGCTTATGTAAAGTTCATAGTGATTTTCCCAAGAATTTCAGTGTCAGGTGTAAAAAAAATTGTGTCGCGCAATACTATGTTTTACAACAGCTTTTCATACATAATTCAATAGAATTTTAAATCAAACCGCTTCAGAGGGCAGAAAACCCCTCAATATGACCATCATATATGATTAAAATATTAGAATACTTACAGCATCAGACATGGATTTCCACTTCTCTCCTCCAGCTTTCCCAACCTTCAATTAAAGCATACAATGAACAAAATCACTTGCTTTTTTTTTTTTTTTTTTTTTGGGGGGGGGGGGGGTTGGGGGGGTTGGGGGGCCGGTTTGGGAAGCAAATCTAGTATATAACTTACAGCTGACACAGCTTTAACCTCAGGGTGTTCCTTCTTGTACTCCTTCCTGAACTCCTCACTATTACATTAACCCACATGGATCAGACAGATCTTCAAAATCACCATTTCCAAAAAATCAATCAATATTAATTGTAGAAAGCAACAGAGAAAGAAATACTTACAGGAAAACAAAGAAAGCACTAGGAGGCCGTTTTGGTTTGTTAGGGTCTTTCTTGGCACTTTTTGGCTTCTTGGCCTGTCGTTTGCTACTCTTGTCAACCTTCACACTGCCTTCCGCTTCCCAACTTTTCTGAAAAATTGAAGATACATGACACATCACTACAATATTCCTGTAACCGCTGTATACACCATTGAGTACATAACATTAGATATCAATAGAACTTATAACCATAGCAGCGGCCGTGAAACTGACAACCCACAAAAATAGATCATGACAGGAAACAATTTTTTCAAAGTTCAAGTTAAGCCCAACACAATCAAATATAATGTAAGAATTTTATTTAAAATCAAAACATCAAAACCAACCTGTCATCCACGGGCTTCAAAGCTTCCCTTGAGTTCCTAGCAGCCCCCTTACCCTTGGCACCCTTCATCTTTACAATTTTTCTGTGCAAATAAACACTAATTGCAAAACGAAACAATTCAAGAAATAGTTAACCACAATATAAAATACATGGCGCAATGGTTGAACAACATTGATTACCCTCAAAGAAACAAAGCTTAGCTCACAAGAAATTGAGCTCTATGCAAGTCAATGCAACACACAGACACATAAATTAACCTCACAAGTCACAAGACATATTGAACATGTAAAACACACATTTACACAAAATAATTTTAAAACAAATAATCAGAATGTTGAAAAGACATATACAAACAAATCAAAATTTTTATTTATTTTTTAAAAAAGCTCACATGGTTTTATATATGCAAAGATCAACAACGATACAAGCATTTGGTCAAACTTACACTTTCTTAAGAAATGGAGTTGAAACACCAATAGTTGCAATGATCAATAGCAAACAACTCAATAATAAGCTTAGACTAAAAATACATATACACGTAAAGAGAGTTTGAATGATACTAATCGTTAGCTTATTACAAGCCCATTAACTTGTAGAACAAGCAACGTAATCCTAGTCACTACAACCTAGGCTTTAGCTAGTAGCTACTATATATTCCTACATTAGCTTCAATCTTGCTTCGCTTTCTCTTTCAGTCTATATTATTTAGATGATGATAATAATAATAATAATAAAAGTTGTCCAGCCAAAAATGAGAAATTTATAAGTACACAAAGAATTTCAAGTTTCAAACTTTCAATCATAAAAGTTCTAAAAAAATAATAATAACTCTAAATAGAGCAGACCAAAATAATTCTACAGGCCCATAAAAATAAATAAATAGATTACTAAAAAATATAATAGACTCACGCCGTTACTTTTTTTCAAAAACTCCTTTAGAAAATAATACAAAACAACATAACGAATACTAAAAAAATAAAAATTCTTCTATCTTCTCGTCTAGTTAACTTTTTCCTCAATCAGCAAAACAAAAAAAAAAGCCAAAAAAACCAACGAAATAGATCTAGAGAGAAGAAACGGCGTTACCTGGAACGGAACGGAGCAATGAGTCTTCGAAGCTAAAGAGAACAAAACGGAAAACAGAGAATCAAAGCGAGAAAAAATGAAAAAGCCAGAAAGTAGAAGTCTGTACTCTGTAGTAGAAAGAAAGGAAATAAAAGTTTAAGAAAGCAACCGGAACAGCAAGTAAACCTTTGAGAGATTACCGCCAAATGGGTCACCTAGATGAGACTACTTTTACCGACTATAGCCGGTCTCCCAAAATTCTCGTAGCATATTATTGCTAATTATACTATGTTTATATTTTATTACCTTTTCTTATTAGTGGGGAATTTTTTTTGTTTTCTTTTGTTTGGGAGTCTTTTGGCTAAATATTGCCAAAATTAAAACATTTTTGCATTATAGGTACTATTTGAAGTTTTTGGCAAAATGAGGAGAGAGGTTGAATTTCGGCAACAGCGTTGCCGAAATTCAAGAAAAAGAGGAGAGAGAATGAGAAAAGTGGAGGAGTGAGAAAAACTTGAATTACGGCAATGGTATTGCCGTAATTCCTCTGCCCAGTCTGCTCGGCCTTGTGCGTGTGTGCCCAAAAAAAATTCAATTTCGGCAATACCATTGCCACAATTGTGGGGAAATATTTTTTTTTCTTTTTTAATTTGTGGTTTTTTTTTTTTAAATTTGTGGCAATGGTATTTCGGCAATACCATTGCCACAATTGTGGGGAAATTTTTTTTTTTGAAATTTGTGGCAATGGTATTTCGGCAATACCATTGCCACAATTGAAAAAAAAAATTCCCAATTATGGCAATGGAATTGTCGAAATTGTGAATTTCCCAATTGTGGCAATGATATTGCCGAAAAACGATTGCCACAATTGAAAAAAAAAAAAATTCCCGATTGTGGCAATGGTATTGCCGAAACACCATTGCCACAATTGAAAAAAAAAAATTTCCACAATTGTGGCAATGGTATTGCCAAAATTGTTTTTTCCCCACAATTTCGGTAATGGTATTGCCACAATTGAAAAAAAAAAAATTTCCCACAATTGTGGCAATGGTATTGCCGAAATACCATTGCCACAAATTAAAAAAATATATATATATATATTTCCCACAATTGTGGCAATGGTATTGCCGAAATACCATTGCCACAAATTAAAAAAAAAAAAAAATTCCCCACATTTGTGGCAATGGTATTGCCGAAATACCATTGCCACAAATTAAAAAAAAAAAAAATATTTCCCCACAATTGTGGCAATGGTATTGCCGAAATACCATTGCCACAAATTAAAAAAATATATATATTTCCCCACAATTGTGGCAATGGTATTGCCGAAATACCATTGCCACAAATTTAAAAAAAAAAAAAAAAAAATTCCCCACATTTGTGGCAATGGTATTGCCGAAATACCATTGCCACAAATTAAAAAAAAAAAAAAAAAATTCCCCACAATTTCGGCAATGGTATTGCCGAAATTGTGGGATTTTTTTTTTTTGGCACTCACACATTGCACTCCTCACACGCACAAGGCCGGGCAGATTGGGCAGAGGAATTACGGCAATGGTATTGCCGTAATTCAAGTTTTTCTCACTCCTCCACTTTTCTCATTCTCTCTCCTCCTTTTTCTTGAATTTCGGCAACGCTGTTGCCGAAATTCAACCTCTCTCCTCATTTTGCCAAAAAACTTCAAATAGTACCTATAATGCAAAAATGTTTTAATTTTGGCAATATTTAGCCAAAAGACTCTTTGTTTGGAGTATTATTGATTTTTTATCATAATCGCAAGCAAGGGTGATTATGATGATTGCAGCCAAAGTTATCTTCTACAGGCAGTGACAATGTAGATATTTGTGTCAGCTTCCAGAAACTGACACGTGGATTTTTCTGCCGGGTCATTGTAGCTGTGGCTGTGGCTGTGGCTGTGACACTGAACTGAACTGTTTGGGAGCTTTAACTTTTTCTGTTGGTAAGTACTGCTTGAAGTGTGACACTTCACTGGGTGTCTTTGGATTTTTGTTTTGTTTTTTGTTTTTAAAAAAAGTTACTGTTTTGGCCCAAAAAGTATTTTGCTTTTCACTTTATATGGGCCTAAGGCAAGTAGCCCAGTCATCAATAACCACTCAGTCTCATGACACTTTTCAATGATTCTTGGAAATTTTAATTTAAAAAATAATTGGTTGTCGGAAAATAATCAAAATTATTAAAAGAATTATGAAAGTTATGCTTTGTTGAATTAGATGCTAAGAACATTGTTTGCATGATTTACAGTACCACATACTATTACAATAATCTTATGTGGAAACTTCTTCTATCTGATTGTAGAAACATTTTGATGACATTTCTTAATCGATGTGTGAATGTGCTAGCTATTTGGTTGTACTTAAATTTTAGATTTTGTTATATTTGATAATCCACCGCCTGTGTTAGTTCCTTTTACTTGCTTTTAATAAAGTTAGTAGTGTTTGTAATAGAGTTATTTGTTGTTAGTTTAATATATATCCTTTTATTACCCAAAAAAAAAAAATTTATTCTTTAAGCATTTACTTTTTTCATAGTGGAGTATAGTTTCAATACTTACATAGAAAACTATAGAATTGAGGACTTTCCAAGGGAGGTTGCTGTAAAAATGAAGATTTTGTTATCTACTATTATGGTCCGTTCATAGATGTAGCTTTTATTCTTGCTTTTGGTTTCTCTAATGTCAAAAATAAATACCACCTCAGCTGAGCTTGTAAGTGTGGCATGTGACAAAATAAGATCAAATTATTCAACATTTAGATTTTGTATTCTTAGATTTAGTCTTAAGCCTCTTTAAAAAAAATAAAAATAAAAACACACACACGAGGAAGAAGAGATATTACATATTAGAAAGTTATGATCATCATTTCAAGTGTGAATACTTTTACAGTTTTCCTTGATATTTTGTTGCACCATTGTGTTTCAAAATCTTCTCAAGTGAGACAATTACGAGTCCAAAAAAAAAAAAAAAAATCATGCATTTAGTAAACAACCCAATAAATTAATATATATGTGATATATCTCTAGTTGTTGTTGGATTTTTGCTTACAAGTGAAAAAAGGTCTCAAAAAACAATGAATATGGCTGATGACCAAAAAAACCGCAATAATATTTTAAACTTCCTTTGAGTATCTTCGTTTAAGTTAATGCCATGATGATGATATCCAACAAGACTTCTTCTTGGAAATCATAGTATGTCTTTAAAATAGACTGTTAGGAAAATAAGGTTGTACTTGTGCCTCTAATTAACTAATTAAAAGTGTTTCATTCCTTGATTCTCCCAAAAAAAAAAAAGTGTCTTCATTCCTTTAGTTTTGTGCATATACACGTCAATGACAATGAAACATTCCTAGTTGCTACTATATAGACAATGAAAGAAACAAAGATACAGTGGATATGTGCTACCCCAGGCAGAGCTACACGAAATGATAAATAAAAGTGGAACGCATGGTGTGTGTCATAGCCTAAAAATATTCTGAATAAGTTTTTCAAAACCTGACTCGAAGAAACTGTTGGAAAATAAAGGGCGAATGAACTAGCTCTTCATAAAATGTTACAATTATATGAGAAAATTCAAAATTTTATGAACGTAAATGGAACAAGAAGTTGTCAATGCAAAGGGAAAGGCATATTCCTAATTGCTACCATATAATACAACAAAAACCAGAAACAATAGATGCATTCTACCTCAGGTTGAGCTAGTGAGCTATATAAAATAATGCATATAATATCGAATCAGTGTACAAATGTGTTCCTTGGTCTAAATCCATTATTCTTCCATAGCTCAAGTTGGCATCTAAGTATATAAAAACTACTTTGTATTCTATAATGTGAGGGAGGGTATCTTATGAGGCTATTCTCTCACAATATGCAAAATCTACACATGTATAACTTATAAATGTTGTGAGAGAAAAGTCTCATGAACCATAGCATAAAATACTTTTTCATCCTATAGGCTGCTCTTGCCCTAAAAGTGATAGAAACTAATTGTTTATATTTTATGAGTTGGATAGTTTTAATCGGTCAAATTTTATCTTTGGACTCACATGCAAAGATGAACTTAAAAATAGACATAACATTTCAGTTTATGTATAGTTTTTTTTTTTTTTTTTTTAAATGATGGGATGATAATTATATTTGAGTTTTGGACTCCTACTTTTACATTGAGACAGAATATTATAATAGTTTAGATTTTGTTAAGAGTGTATAATTCAACTTGTACTTTTTTGGTGTTTTCAACAGGGATTAGAGTTTAAATCTTCCATTCACTAGCTATCGAAACATTAAAAAAAATAATAATAATAACTTTAGAAACTATTAAAATATCTTTCTTTGTTTTCCTTAATAACTTAAGATTAACCACCATTTACTTCTAATTATTCATTATTAAGGTAGAGGTATAACTTATTTATTGAAGTTTTTAAGTTTACAATAAACCAATTTTGTTTTTTTTTTTTTAATAGAAACATATTTTGTTACTGAGGCATATGAATTGACATAAAAATATCTATTGTCATGTCTAATCTATCACTTTGTTGACGTACTTCATGTGAATGAATATATATATATATATATTTATATTTATTGTGCGAAACAACAATATTATCATTTATCTAGCAAAATTGATGGCTATCAGCCTTAGAGCAATTGCATCAGTTGATGCAAAATTTCTTTCTGTTTTGCACAAAAGAATTACTTTTTTTTTATTATTATTTTACACACACATTTTTACAAAACACTCACATTAATTTATCTACTCTACACATTTATTTAATAAAATATTCATTCTTTTACAATTTTTTATTACTCTCCCTTACTGCCCTTCTCTCTCACAGACCCAACACGCAAAGGGAAGTAGCAGCCGTTTTCGTCGGCGTGTGAGCTTCGTAATTTTCGTCGGTGTCCGGTTCCGGCGGTCTGATGATGTCTTTGCTTTTTGGATCACTTCTTGGTTCAGTGATGGCTTTGCTTCTTGGATCGGTCTTCTTATGCTCTTCTTAGCATTGAAGATCCAGGTCCTTCAAGCCTTTTTGTTATTAATTTTCTTTATTTCTTGTTTGGTTGGTGAGAAAGTGGTGGAAAAGAGTAGAAATAGAAGGAAAGACGATCAGAAACCAAAGATCTGTTGATTTTCTCTGTGTTTGGTTAATTTTCTTTATTTCTTGTTTTCTCTATGTTTTTCTCAGCAACCAAACAAATCCTATGTAATATTAATTTCTTGTTTTACTTAATTTTGGAAGAAATTTTTTGATGTGGTGTTCTCTGTTGATGCATGGTGTGGCATTCTTTGATGATCGGTGGCAGTGACAGTGAGGTGAGAGTCGGAGCAACAAGAGAGACAGAGAGAAGGAGATAGAAAAAACTAATAAAATAATAAATACAAGTGTTATAGTAACCGTGCATATATGCACGATTACTGTAGCAATTATGCATAAATATGCAATTTTACCTCACTGATGTAGATGTTTTTTTGCTCAAAATGTGTAAAATGAGCACATTTTTTTCATTTTTCACAATTTTGCATCAACTGATGCAGTTGCTCTTACAAGCATCTGCAATTACTACAGGAAGACTACACTTATTGAAACAAAATGCTCTACAAAATCTAATTGCACACTTTGCAGCCTCATGGACAGCAGTATTGGTCATCTTCTAACCCAACTAAAATTACAATTCAAAAAGAATTTACGAAGATCAAGTATATTACTAATAATCGTAGCAATGGATCAATTAGGCTGCAAATCATATATGGATAGGGGGATCAAAACAGGACTTAGCATCTCCTTCGATGATGATATGCTACCAGTTTTCACTTAGAGTTAGCTGGATTACCCAGAGCACAGCTGCAGCTTCAGCTTGCAATGGCGAGTACCATTCTTGCATTTTAGCCCAAACTTTAAGCACCTCTCCATTTTTATTTCTAGCCACCGCCACCAGAGCAGTGGCATTCTCAGACACAACAGCATCCACATTGAGTTTAATCCATCCCTCCTTTGGAGCTTCCTAACCATTTAAGCTCTTGTCCTTGGATAAGGACTTTTCCTTAGATAAGGTCTTAGCATATTCCATAGTTCTCTTCTTTTTATGTTGGGAGGTTTCCATAATGTCAATGTGGCCTCCATTGCGCAATAATTGATTCCTCATGAGCTAAATTCTTCTAAAGTAATCAACATTCTCAAATAACCTAGCTTATTATCCTCTCTATTCCTTGCTGATACCACCTCCGAAAAGTTGTTAGGATTAACTATGAATTTGACAATATCCTCATTAGTGGAGATTGATATGCAATTAGATCTTAGACCACCACAGCTAGAAAACCAAAGTGCCTTGGCAACATTGCACTTAAAAAATAGATGGCAGCAATTTTCTATATTTTCGCCACATAACACGCAGTTAGGATCCCCTTCACCAATTCTCAACAAAATATTTTCTTTGGTGGGGAGAGCATTTTGTCCTATCCTGCACAATAGCATTTTTGTTCTTTCTAGAGCTTTCAACCTCCATAGTTTCTGCCAAGGAACATTATCTGAAACATTGCTTGAAGTTTGGTCATGGGAGACTCGATAAGCCGACTTAAAAGAGAAAGCACCCATTTGGTCTAGAACCCAAATAAGCTTGTCTGGTCTCGGGCTCAATGGGATTTGGATCTGGATAATTGCTTGAAGTGAGTTTAGGTTAAACAACTTTTGGAGGAGGTTGATTTTCCAACTTTGACAACCAGAATCAATTAATTGTGATACCATCAAGGGGTTTTGGATGATGCTTTCATCTTTTGGTTTAGGTTTGAACCCTTGAACCCAAGGGATCCATGGATCCATCCAAGCATTAACAGATGTACCATCTCCTATCAAATAACAAGCACCTTTTGCTATAAGCTTTTTAGCCCATTCTATTGCTTTCTACACTGGTGAAGCTCTCTTTGGTGGATTTTTTTGAAGCCAATCATTTCTTACTTTGTATTTTGCCCTGAGTATTCTCATACATAAGCTATCTCTCTTCAAAGCTATCATCCAAGCAAGTTTAGCCAATAGGGTTTGATTCACATCTTTGGCTTTTTTGAAACCCAACCCTCCTTAGCACTTAGGTTGGCACAACTTTTCCCAAGCCCTCCAAGCTACGAATCTCCCTTCAAAATTTGTTGAACATATGCTTTTGGGAAGACTAGTCTCCAAGATATGCTAGCTAATCCCCTATCTAATCTTTCCTTAATTGCAACACTTTCCCATCTTCCTTTAGCCCACGTAAACTTATTTCCTGAGCACCCCAGATTGATTGCTTTAAGATCAAATATCATCTCCTTTAGGTAATTAAGGGCTGGTGTTCCACCTTTTACTCCCCCATTCTTCTCCTCAGCATTTACTATGTAATTAAAGTCTCCCAAGCAAACCCATGGGCCTTGGAAGGATTCAAGAATAGCACAAAGATTTTCTCAAGCCTTTCTCTTCTTTGCGGGATACGATGGTTCGTGAAAACCCACCAATAGCCATTCGCACATAGCTTCTTTTATTTTAACAGCCAAAAGATTTTTATTGAATTCCACAATTTCCACATTTACTCCCCACTTCCACATCAAACATAGACCACCCCCTTTACCCTTTGCATCAATAGCTAATTTACCAGAAAATCCAATAGCATCTTTAACTTCTTCCTTACGTATCTCATTAGCTTTCGTCTCGCTTAGGAACACAAATTCAGGTTTGGACCCTTTTATTTGAGCCCTTAGGGCTCAAATTGTTGAGGCACTACAGATGCCTCGACAGTTCCATCCTAAGATCCTCATGGGAAGGTTGGGGGCATGATAGAGACCCAGTTAAAATTAAAGTCGAAATTGAAAAGCAGAAATTATGAACCCCAATAGCCACAAAAATATTCAATTTTATACCACTAAAGTTAGAGAAGCAGAGCACTTACAAAGTTGCAAAAGGAATTGGTCCAATTAGAGAGCGACCCACTTCTGTAATGGAGTTATAAGACTGGAATAATCATTCACCAGACTGAAGCCAGCTCGTTCAAGGGAGAAAGATATTTTGTGTAGTTTATGGGATAGGTAGCTAGGTGGGTATGAATACTGAAATTTAGGGATAGATTGATGGAAATTTCAAATTTAGTTAGGAAAGGACCCATAATGAGAGTGGGGAGAGAAGTCCCACACGCTGGTGGTGGAGAAGAGCCACACGGAGGTGGAGAGAAACCACATTGAGGTGGTGGAGAAAGCCACACGAAGGTGGAAGAAAAATCCACACGACTTCATGTGAAAGATATATAATGGCTATTGTTAACAATTGTACAAATGCATCCATTAAGGAGGAATAAATGAGTTCCATTGCTATATAATAAAAATAAATAAACAAATGCTTCTTTAACTAAATAATGTTCGACTCAAAAAAAAAATGGTTGATTATAATAAAAAATTCAACTTTAACCAATGCATTAAGACTCTTAAATCAGACTCATAATAAAAATGACATTATTGCAAGTTTCCCAAGCCTTAAAGCTTGGGTTCCCAAGAGTGGGGGAACAAGTTCAAGTAATAATCTAAGAGTGACGGAGAAAAGTGGTGGCCCCATGAAAAAAATGTTGTCCATGATACCATTCTCAATTGACTTCAGTAAATGTGCATGTTTAACGTTGCTCCATGATATTTTAGTTAAAACACAAATGGATTCTCCAACCTCCACTTCTTTCTCTGTGCAACCTCAGCCACAAAGAACTTAAGAAAACGTCCAGTTGAGTGGACCAGTAAAGGGCCCACTAAGTCCATTCCCAGATAAGGCAAAGATAAGACCGAGCCCTTCACACCCGTCAGATGGATACTCACCCTTATCTGACGGCCACAAAGCCACACCCTGGATTATCCAATCACCCTTGATAAAAATACTCCACCTTCTTCACCAAATATAATCCAACTCCTTCACCAACACACACAGTCTCAGTCTCAACTCTCAAACCCATTAGCCCAAAATCCATGGCTGCCACTGCTGCTACATCCTCCTTCATTGGAACAAGGCTCCCAGAAGTGTACTCAAACTCGGGTCGAATCCAAGCCCGGTTTGGATTCGGGACCAAGAAAAGCCCACCAAAGAGACCCTCAAAACCCATTAACGATCGTCCACTGTGGTACCCAGGAGCTAAAGCTCCAGAATGGTTAGATGGGAGCTTGGTTGGTGATTATGGGTTCGACCCATTTGGGCTTGGCAAGCCGGCTGAGTACTTGCAATATGAATTAGACTCGTTGGACCAGAACTTGGCTAAGAATTTGGCTGGTGAGATTATTGGGACAAGGTCTGAGGTCGAAGACGTGAAGTCCACACCGTTTCAGCCATACACTGAGGTGTTTGGGCTGCAAAGGTTTAGGGAGTGTGAGCTCATTCATGGAAGGTGGGCTATGTTGGCTACTCTTGGTGCTCTCACTGTTGAGTGGCTCACTGGAGTTACCTGGCAAGATGCTGGAAAGGTATGGAATAGTAGTAAATTTATATATATATATATATATATAGATGATTGCGTTATCTATCGTTAAACTGAGACACTAATTAATTTTTGGTATTAAGCTAATTTAAACTCGCCGGTTGTAATTAAGTGATTGTATTTTGGTAATGTGGTGCTCCATTGTAACATTTTTGCGTGTGTTAATCTTCTTTGAGAATTCCAGTAGTTACTAGGATTGGTTCCATTGTAAGCTAGTTTGACTGTTTAACCCAAAATTTTCATAACTTTTCTTCTTCTTTTTTTTCAACGCAATAAGTTGTGGATCTTGTGATAGGTAAATAACAAAAGTTATTTTAATGGTGAGTCATAGAAACTGTAATCCTGTTTTAATTATAACTTAGTATGTTAACAAGGTGTGAAAAATATTGTATAGTTAACGTTACTCGCTAGTTTTGACGTATTAGATGTGAAATTCAAGTGGGATATAGAGTTATTGGCCAAAATGGGTTGCTTTAGGCTATGGCAAGCTATATGCATGAGAGTTTGAGTAAGTAACTCGAGTGATCACATAGATGTAAGTCGAGTGATGTTAAGAATATTTTAAATTTATTTTATAAGTTTATAAAATGATGCGTCACTATTTTTTTTATTATAAATATTTATTAATTAGATTGTCATATTTATCTACATGTTAGTTTTTAATTTTAAAAAAAAATTGGTAGTGGAAGGGCACAATCAGACCTAAGGTCCAAGAACGACCAGATAATGGCCCAATGGGCCCACTACAACTAATTTATTAGAGAAATTGGTAGGATATTGACTACTTGATAAGTTAAAGTTAATTACAATAAAAAGAGATGCCAAGTAAAAGACTAGGAGCACTCAATTATCAAAAAGAAAGGGATCCTCGGTCCAACCCGAGGAAGATCTTTTTATATATCAATGTTTTGCTTTCTCTCATTTACAAATTATTTTCTTTTCTTTTCTCCCCCCTTCTCTAAGGATCTTCATCTCCCTTTTATATTTACACACCAATTCTTTTCATGCTACACTTGGAGGGTTGAGACTGCATTCTTAGGACTCCTGTCCCATCCAGAACATACAGGTAAGCTTTTGTCTTACAATCTGAGTTGGGCTACCATTATTCATAGTCATTTCCTCATTAATGCGGCCAGAGAAATAGTTGTTTTTCATTTAATATGGAGGGGATAGCTTCCACTCCCTTCTCTTCTCACCCTCCTCATAACCTATGCCAAGTCTACTTTAGTCATTCTGTGATATTTTAACCTTATGTGCCTTCTATAGTTACTGCTCGTCCCTTAGATCAACGGGTGCTTGTCCCCGAAGTCTGAGGGGCATCCTGGAAAATCCACTCCCTTCTCTTCTCACCCTCCTCATAACCTGTGCCAAGTCTACTTTAGTCATTCTGTGATATTTTAACTTTATGTGCCTTCTATGGTTACTGCACATTCCCCAAATCAATGGGTGCTCGTCCCCAAAGTCCAAGGGGCATCCTCGGAAATCATCTCAGCAAACCACCTAGATGAGATTAAGGGTCCTCGTCCACACATGTAGTATTTTTTTAAGGAAAATGTTAATCAATGCCCGTAGGGCATTAGTTTAAGAGCTATTTTTAGAAAACATTTTATTGAAAGAATGATAGAATAATAAATATTGTTGGCAGTTTTTTAAAGTAAGAGTGTACATTCCAAACTCCAAATGGCATGATCAGATGGGCGAAACCGTGAAAGAACCAATACAATTATGACATGATCAAGAATAATTAAATAATTTTATATGTGGAGACTAAAAGTATACATGGCAAATTATAATTGGTAGAGCATAAAATGAAACACTAAAAATGGGATAAAGGAAAGGATGTATTTGCAATTTTTCCTTTTAACTATAGCAGTAATAATGCAAAACTAGAAAGGCTTAATAAGTTGAAATTATGACAAGGGCATGTAATGAATTCAAACCTACTGAGCTAAAAAAAAAAACTTTAAATTGTTGCTGTTTCAGGTGGAGCTGATTGAAGGTTCATCTTACCTTGGCCAACCACTTCCATTTTCCATAACCACATTGATATGGATTGAGGTTCTAGTCATTGGATACATCGAGTTCCAAAGGAATGCAGAGTTGGACCCTGAAAAGAGACTTTACCCTGGTGGAAAGTTCTTTGACCCTCTTGGCTTAGCCTCTGACCCAGAAAAGAAGGCCACTCTTCAATTGGCAGAGATCAAGCATGCCCGTTTGGCCATGGTTGCATTCCTTGGCTTTGCTGTCCAAGCTGCTGTCACTGGAAAAGGTCCTCTCAACAATTGGGCTACCCATTTGAGTGACCCTCTCCACACTACCATTATTGATGCATTTACCTCCTCTTAAGTACCTAGTCTTACAAGTTACACCCTGCTTTCCTTGGACTGTAAACGTTTTACTGAGCTGAACTATGATTTGTACTTTATGTTGTAAAAATTTTAAGTGACATTTAATAGGCTAAGCAGAATGTGTTATTTCCAACATGCGGTGTGATCATGTCACATGGATATAGAGCTTTGAAATTAGAGCAAAAGACACCCACCCTTCCTCTCCACTTTCTTTGGCGATCACACCAATCATGTGAGTTACATTGGGAGCTTGTTATGTTGGTGTACCAATGAAAATCGTGTTCACATATTACACGCCTTAAGAATACCCCACTTGGCTTGCTTTGTACTATTTCTTAAGCTTTTCTAAACACGCCTTGTACTATTAAACGGCAAGAATTCTTGAACTTGTAATCCAAACTTCAAATGTAGTTTAAAATAAATAAGTAAATAATTGAAGCACCCCCTTTATTTATTTTCCTGGTGAAATGCCAATTTTTTATGAGCGTGAAGTTAACAAACTCGACTCTTAGTTAGTAGGAGGTATATCATACATCTAAAGCATGTATCCCTCCTCTCGTGTGGGGTTCACCCCATGTGAGAGGAAGGATACATGCACCAGATACATAGTGTTTTTTCACCCGATTTAAACAACTCAATATAGAGATAACAATGGGATGAGATATGGTTGGATCATGCAAACTTTAAAGAGATGCCAATAATCAATAATGTGATGTTGGCTATCTAAGACCAAACGTTGGCAAAAACAATAATCCTTGAATGATTTGCAAATGTTAACATTTTGTTTGTTTTAAACATTTTTAAATTATTTTTTTCAAGACTTTGGTGTTTGGTACAACTTGAAAATAAAGCCCATTTTTTTTTTTTTTTTTTTTTTCATTGACGATCAAAAGAAGAAAGGAAAAGTACACAAGACTTGGTGTGGTTTCTGCTTAAAAATGAACCCCTAAAATCTAGAGTGTAACACATTTCTTATGGTATTGTTTTATGTGTAAACCATTAAACATATGTAAAAATATACGGTGGCAAAAATTTCTTGTCCTACTTGACTTGTGCAGGTTTATCTCACCCCAAATGTCTATATATACATATCTATGTAATATATACTTTTAAATTATTTTATGTAACTTAATCTTTTTTCATACATATCCTATTTAATTATAATTTATTTTTTTATGCATATTCTATTTTCATCCTATACTACATTTGTTTTCTCTCTTGTAACATTTTCACGACTACCTTTCCCATTTCACTTCCATCTTTACCTAATTAATGTTGAAGTCATTATGATTGAAATGATTATTGAAGTTCAATGGATCTACATCTATCCTTGAATGTTGTTGGGTATTGCTCAAATCCCCACCATTCTTGTAAGACCATTAAGGATGACAAAATACCTCCAACTCATTTTGTCTCTCACCTTGTATGGATTTTGCACATCCCAAAGGAATAGGGCAACTATGATATTTTCACATAATTACATCACAATGAATTAAGTATTTTGTTCATAATTAAGAGGTTTATTTTGTTCTTTTTTGATAAATATGATATAATTATAACTTATAATGTTCACTCCATAACGATTGCTCTTTGTCGTTAGATCAAGACATTGATTAATTTCTAATATAAGTTGAGTTTCAAAAATCATACATACATATAAAAAAATCATAAAAAAGAACAAAAACAATATAAATCTTATAAAAAATAAACTTATAAAAAGATTTTATTGATACTGATACAGTAAAAAATAATAATAAATATACACACACGTATACATACATACATGTCCTAAAAGTCTTCAATCCTTAATTATTGAATTCAAGAGAGTTTTGCATATTTTTCTTAATGGATATCCTTAGAACATATTTTAACTAACCATTTTAGAAAAATTTAAATTAATAAATTTTTATTTTCCCATAAAATAAAAAAAAATAAAAAATAGAGGACAAACTCGGAAACCCTCCTCGACTCCTCACCCAACGCTCTCACTCGCGGCAACGTATAATATCAGCTTACTCTCTGTTAGAGCTTTCGCAGCTACAGCACTGTCTGAATCACCCAAACACCTCGTTCTTCTTCAAGTATGGTGGTATTGCTTTTTTATTTATCATTTTTAATTTTCCCATCAGAGAATGGTTTATTTTTTGGCTTGGGTTTGCTGAGCACTAAAATTATGAACATTGTTTGCATTTGCTTTCAACTTTTATCAAATGGATATTCGTAGTTTGGCTGTTCATTGAGTGTTGCTTCTTGCTTTTGAGGCATGCAAATATCACAGGTGCATGCTGTTGTGGATATTTATTATTGCCTACAAGCTGTTTGTTAAAATGCGTTCATGGGTATTGATTAGTTTCTTGTCAATAGCTATGTTTGTTGTAGACTTGTTGTTGATGAGCTATCTGAATTACTTAGATCTTGTGCTGAAAAACCTGATGGTTGTTACAGATGGTTCCATTTTGCTCCTGATATATGTATTTGTATTGAAACTTTGGAATGGGAACTCAAAGTCTTTTGTGGAATTCTGTGAAGAAGTTTTTAACCTGTGGGCTCATTGGCCTTACTATTTCTGATCGGTATGCAAGTATTGTTCCGGTGCGAGGTGCTTCTATGTCTCCTACGTTTAATCCTCGACCCAGAAATTTTACGGGTACATTTCTTGAAAGATAAGAATCGAACTATGTGCTGTGCCATAAAAAAGAGTGAATTCTGTTGTTTGACTATGTATGTGTTTGGTTGCAGATGACTATGTTTTGGTGGAGAAGTTTTGCCTTAAAAAGTACGGGTTTTCACACGGCGATGTGGTAGTTTTCTGGTAATTTGTTGTTCCTCTGGTGTTGTTTAAGTAGCTCTCTTTCTCAACTAGCTATAAGCACATGCAAAGGCTTAGCACCAACATTGTCTAATACTAGGGGTATGTTTGGTATCCGCTTATTTTCTTGAAACTGAAATTTTTTTGTTAAAAGTACTGTAAATAAAGGTAAAATTTTGCTGAAATAGTATAGTGAGACTCATGAATAATATCAAAAAGTGCAATGAAACTCATGAATAGTACCAAAAATAAGCTGAATAGTAAAATAAATGGGCTTTTTAATCTGGTGCCAAACGCACACTAAATAAATAAATTTAAAAAAAAAACATTCTAATGTGATTGAATATGCTAGTGCTAGAAGTTTTTGTATTATACATATCAATGAAGAGAAAGTTGTGATTACCTAGATTTTGTGATAACGTTGAGAAATGCTGCCAAGGCCTCTCTTTGATTGGCTCTCCATTCAGCATTCTGGATTAGCACTTGACTATAAAATATGAGGGGGAAATAGGTTTGTAAAAGAGTGAATGTTGACAAAACTATACGAGTAAATTTGTAGTTGCATTGGGTAGAAATGACCATGTTCTTTGCACAGGCTTTTTGAAATATTTTAGTTTGATCTCATTTTTCTTCCCCTATGAAATTCGATTTTGTTAAATCTGGGAGTTCATAGAGTGACTGAAAATAGAGCGAAATGGATAATTAATTTAGGTAGATGATAGTTAGTGAAGATTGGAATGTGGGATTTGAGGTAAGTGTTGGTTTTTAAGTTTTGAGTTAACAAAAAGGGGGGAGGGGTGGGCAAGTACAGATGGTTATGCCTTCTGCGTAAGTTCCTGAACAACATAACTAGCAGTGCACTGTTGTCCAGGATTAACCAAAGTAGATTTGGTTGTCCGGAATTAACATATTCCTAGTCATTTGAATTTGATTCAAAGAAACCTAATTCCTGATTGCATCAAGCAATCCAACCCTTTAAATGGTGGTGATACCAATTGACTGAAAAAAAAAATTGTGACAAACTTATTCAAGCTCCAACCGTACTTTGCAGATATGCTAATAGATCTCTGACAACTGCTACTTGGGGGACATCTCTGTTTTCCTCCGGAAAAGCTGGCTACATAAATTTGGGGTTTGTACACTTTAATTTCATGTCTTTGGTGTTCTAGAGAAAATGTACTCTCGTTAAGTTTATGCTTTGGGTAGGCTTAAGGGTTGTAGTAAGCTAAGCCAAACTGAGCTTTGGGATGATAGTCTGTCAGCTAAAAGTTTTTCATAGGTAAAATGAATTTGAGTTTTATATAACCATTTACTAATCCTGGTTAAGTTGCCATGACTTGGATTGTTTAGTGGATCAAACCACATTCAAACCTGATCCACAGCTGAGCTTTATTGTTTTGATTACAATTGACTAGGGTATAACTCCTAGTAATTCAGTAGATTGAGCTAATTGATTATTATAAATAATTTTTGAAGTGTTAGTGAGTCCCTGCTATTCCCATTTTTGTGACCGGTCTGAGTTGATATTAGGTGTGCTTGTGCTTGAGTTGACTAGCTAAAGAAACGAGCCTCAAGTCAAAGTTTGAGCATGGCTTGATTTGTCGATGACAAGCAGCCTATTCTCAAGTAGAGCATTGAGCTGCACTGGACTGATTTGGTCAGCGGCCTAGGTATTTCTTAATCTCATCTGAGTTGCATGCATCCCAATCTTTGACTTAAATCTTGGGCTCTGACCAATATTGGGTGTCACTATGCTTTGATGTTTATACATATGGTATTTTGTTTTCCTTCTCATATGATTATATTGAGTATTGACCATATGTAACTAAGAATACAAAAGGTATGATGATTCATTTGTTATTGTTTTTTTAAGTAATCTTTGATGCCAACATTTCAGTCTGATAATATTAGTTACAACCTTCTGCAGCTCCCCGAGTAATCACAAGGAGAAACACATAAAGAGAATAATTGCCTTACCAGGAGACTGGATTGGAGCTACTCATAATTCTCATGATGATGTGTTGAAGGTTCCCAAAGGACATTGCTGGGTAGAGGGTGATAATTCAGCTTCTAGCATGGATTCCAGATCTTTTGGCCCAGTAAGTTGCCCTTTCCACTGTTTTTTTTTTGGTTTGTTTGAATAAGATAGTATCTGAAAGTTTTACATGGAAAAATCTTCTTTTCGGCTATAAAAGGAATATGTAAAATATTTTACACCATGGAGAGTGTTTGGATTGGCTGAAAAATTTAGTCAAAACAGAAAAGTTGACCGTAAAATAACAACCCTTGAAGTGTAAAATAGTTTACACTTCTATTTTACCATTTTCACACAGAGAGAAGAGAGAGAGAGAGAGAGGAGAGAGAGAGAGAGAGAAGAAGAGAGAGAGAGAGAGAGAGAGAGAGAGCTTACCTATGGCTCCATCACAGGTTCATGGCTCCTCTCACTGGACTGTCGTCGTTGTCGCTCACCATTGCTCCATCGTGACCCACTCACAAACTGTTCGGACCACCCTGACCCACCCACAAACAAACTGATCGAACCACTGTGCCCCCCACCCACTAACAACAACCACCACAACTAGATCAAAACTACCTCTACCTCGACAGGCCTTTAGATCTCGCTGCCTGATCTTATTGTCATTGCCTTTCTATTCTCTGTCAAGCTTGCGCCGTCGCTGCTTCTCTCTCTCAAATCTCGCCACCATTGCCTCAACCCTCTCTTTTTCTCTCAAATCTCTCTCTCTCTATCACGATCTAGTGTTGGGTTTGTGGAATTGAGATTTTCATTTTTTATTTTTTATTTTTTTGGGGTTTAATATTGGGATCTTTATATAATATGTGTTTGGAAGCTGAGAAAATGTGAGAAATGGGTAAAAAGTGTGTTTTCTATAGCATTTTTGAGAAAAAACAAACACATGAAAATATTTCCAACGTATTTTTTGGAATGCAACCAAATACCCAAAAATATTTTCCTTTACCAAAAACATTTTCAGCTGAAATTATTTTACACTGAAACCATTTTACATTGACCCAACACATCTCAACTGAACATGTTGACCATCTTAGCCCCAAAGGCCAAATCTAGTCATGTACTCCTCTTTGCGTTTGTGAATTTGTAAGAATGTATATATAACTTCAAAATAACCCCCCCCCCCCCCCCCCCCCCCAACAAAAAAAAAAACGGAGGCAAAACCCAACATCACTCACACTGTAAGGGCCTAACTTATAGATCAACAATCATAGACAAGATGGTAAATCCAATAAAAAAATTACTGCCTAGGCAAATGCCCAAGAGGAAATTAATCAAGAAAAGTACTTAATTGTTATCCCTTGCAAAATAATCCAGTTGAAATACTACTTAAAAGAAGAAACTCTTTCTTGAGGAAATACTCTCTCGACTGAACCTATTCTCTGAGGAGGCCACACGACGTGGGTCACCCTTCCTTTAACTAAACCAAGAGGAATCTGCCAATAAAAGCATGCACAAGTTAGGCAAAGTGCTTAGGAGGTGAAGTGAGAAAGACTATATACACTTCAAAGTGCCATGAATGAACAGATATAGCAGACACATAACTTAATTTCCTTGCACACAAAAGCTCGCTCCAGAAGTGTATCATTTAGAAACAAATGTTTATGTTTATTGGTGTTTAGTAGAGTAGTTATGATACTAATTCATAAATTTTGTGCTGACAATGTGAACTGACTTTGTTTACCCAAATCATCACAAAATTCCTATTTTCACAAAGTTTTCACCACAAGAAGAGAGTAATTTCCTGAGAAAATAAATAGCAAATTTAACTATCTGCAGCCAGGTGCTTAAAATTCTGCATCATCTGGCAACTGAACGAATATAATTTTGGCCATAGTCACAACACTTAATATTTTTTTTGTTTGGAGGGGGAGAGGGGGGGGGGGGGTGGTGTTTTTGCATGAANAGCCATAGGTAAGCTCTCTCTCTCTCTCTCTCTCTCTCTCTCTCTCTCTCTCTCTCTCTCTCTCTGAAAATGGGTGTAAGTGGATTAAAGGTAAAATAGAAGTATAAACTATTTTACACTTCAAGGGTTGTTATTTTACGGTCAACTTTTCTGTTCTCTCTCTCTCTCTCTGTGAAAATGGGTGTAAGTGGATTAAAGGTAAAATAGAAGTGTAAACTATTTTACACTTCAAGGGTTGTTATTTTACGGTCAACTTTTCTGTTTGACTAAATTTTTCAGCCAATCCAAACACTTTCCATGGTGTAAAATATTTTACATATTCCTTTTATAGCCGAAAGAAGCACAGCCTAACTTTTGTTTTCATTTATTTTGTATGAAACCCACCTAATTGGTGGCGAAACTGATGAGGATGTGTGTCTTAAAGTGCATGAATATGTCCCTTCTATCAATTCAGTTCACCAATTATTGTAGTTGATGTTGGTGTTTTCTCCTTCCCCAAGAAGTGTATTTTAGTGGAAGGTGAGGTACTGTCACCATCAGAAATCTTATAGAGCAAAACTTGCCTGCTAAGGTACCACCAAAGGCTTGTTGGGTAAGAATTCTGTCCTTTTGCCTTTTTTGTTTTTATTTTTTGCTGGCCTTCATGAATGATTTTTTTAATGAATTAAGATCATAATAACAAGAAGTTAACAACAACTACGGGTGTTCACAAAATTGCACAAATCGCAAAAATCGCACCAAAACCGTTCGCAAAATAGTACAACCACACCGCACCACAAGTAATAATACACCGCACCACATGGTGTAGTGTGATTTGCAGTTTTATAATAAGAAAACTGCACAAACCAAACCGCACCACACTGCAGTCTATATATATTAATATATTTATTTATTTTTAATATTAAATATATTTTTAATAGTTTAATAACCCTATTTTTCAAAAAAAAAAAAAGTTTGATAACCCTAACAAGTGCTAACTAGAAAAACCAACCTAAAATAAAGAAAAAGTAGCTAAATAATATAAAACTTGGCCCAAAAAAGGGAAAAAATTAGTTTTGGGATGGGTAGAAAATGCCCAAAATTTGAAAAATATACCAACTTCAAATCTCATATTATATATAGCACCGCACATGTGATCGCAAAAATGAGATGCGATGCGATTATGATTTTGGTTAAACTCAAAACTGCACCACACCGCACCACACATGTGATCACAAAAATAAGGTACAGTGCAGTTATGATTTTATTTAAACCGCACCGCGAACACCCCTAACAACAACTATAGCAATTAGGAATTTTAGGGAGAAAGAATAGGTTTTCTGTCTGGAAATATTGGTGACCTTTTTTTTTTTTTTTTTCACATTTTAAGTCGGAAAGTTGTAATTGGAGAGAAACATTACTTACACGGGTTAACCATTGACATTAATTTTGATAAGGGAAATGCTAACGAGTGCCCTTAGGGCACTAGTTAATAATTCATTTAAAGAAAGTTTTTATGAAAATGAAAAAAAATAATTAATAATTTTGACAAATTTTTTCATTTCTCATAAAAGTAGTATCAAAACTTTCCTAAAATAGATTATTAATGAGTACCCTAAGGGACTCGTTAGTATAACCCTTTTGATAAATATTTTTTCTTAATAATTTGATAATTATAACTTATAATAAAAGAGGGTACAATTTGAATCTTAGATGTTATGAAAATATCAAAAGTTGTCAATTAATTAAACTACAAAATCCTTTAACAATTTTATTATACACTAATTGCTGAACAAAATGTGAACAGTTTATGAAAAAATTTATGGTACTTGACATTATTTTCATCAGCTCATTTTGCCTGCTTTACAGTCAATCAATAACTTGATGGCAAATCATTAGTCACAGGCTGTCAGCTACAATGCCAATTAAAAGCATTATTAATCCCCCCCCAGCAAAGAAAAGAGGTTAATTTACCATTCTTTAATAAATATAAAATTATGTTAACGAGTGTCGTAGGACATTAGTTAACAATCTAATTAAAAAAAATTATGAAAAAAAAAAAAATAGTTAATGTTTTAACAGCTTTTTTCATTTCCCATAAAAGTGATATAAAAACTTTCTTAAAATGAATTCTTAACCAATATCCCAACGGCACTCATTAACATTTCCCATAAATATAAGACCTCGCATAATACCATGCAATGACAAAAAATTAACTTTGAAAAAAAAAAAACTAAAAAAAGTATTTTGACAAAGGATTAAAAAAAAAAAAGATTTTAAAAAGAAAGTGCTACAAGTTATGTACAATTTTTTTAGGCAGAGAGTGGGGATGGGAAATATGGGATTAGAATCACTTTAATATATATATATATATTAGAAAATTTTATTAATAGTAGTTATTAATCATGATATATCTGCGGCTATAGTAGGCAACTAGGCATAAAATATGGAGGTAAGTCCTCCAGCCAAACCGACTATCATTTTGTTTTGTTCTGTTGAGTAATAAGATGGAGGGGTGTGCAGAAAATCCGCCGACCCGCCAAATTCGACCCGACCCGTTGAGTTGGGTCAATTTTTAGGACTTGGTGGGTTGGGTTGGGTTACAAAAATTATTTTTATAGCGGGTCGGGTTGGGTTTGGGTCATAAAATTACAAACCCGCCAAATCCAACCCGACCTACCCATATTTAATATATATTTAAAATATATTATATATTTAATAATTTTTTAAACTAGCTATAGGGCACTTATATATATATATATTTAAATATATATTATATATTTAATAATTTTTTAAAAAAAAAACCATAGAGCAGCACTTCCTCAGTTCCTCCTACTGATACTAATTATATATATATATATATATAATATTATATAATTGATAAAATTTTTAAAATAACAAGCTCTTCCTATCCTATATAAAAGCCAATTACTTCACACAAACCCTAGTAAATTACTATTGTTGTTTAGTCATTAGTGTTGTTTGCTTTTAAGGAGTTACATTGATACTAATCTTTGAGTTTTTTTTTAATATGTTAATATTTATATTTTTTTTCTACTCAATTTTATAATAAAAAAATTGTCAAACCCATGGGTTCAACCTGACTCAACCCAACCCATGTGGGTTGGGTTGGTTGGGTTAAATTTTTTTGACCCACCATGGTGGGTTGGGTAAAAAAAATCCTCTCAACCCGACCTAACCCGACCCATACACACCCCTAATAAGATGTAAATTTCCTGAAAAAAAAAAAAAAAGTCAAATTGGTTTGAATTACAGAAATGAAGTGTGAAAGAACATTTTTTTTGTCTACACTTAGACACATGTGACATGTTTGATATATTTAACAAAATTATGAGCTTAAACTGCAAATTACATTACAATATTTTTTAAAACAAAATTTTAATATGACAAAGTTTAGCTACAAAATTGGTTGTAGCTTTAGGCTACAAACTTACTTAATAAAATAAATATTACTGTATATTTGAAAATCTAACCTTGAATTTACATGTTTTTATGTCTTAAATGACGATGTAATTTTTAATTGCAATGTTATTATTATTTGATCAATTAACTTTTTTTTTATGATACATTTAGATACAAAAACTTGAAATTAAACATTTATTGATGACATAGCATTGATCTTTACTTTTTGAAATTTTGAAGAGTAAGAAGTAATAACGAACATGCAATACGATTGATTTTCAAAATTCACCTCCAATAAAAAGATATTGAGTGAGTTTGTAGCCTAAGGCTACAATCGTTTGTAGCTAAACTTTGTCCTTTTAATATTACAAGTTACAATGGCTAAACAAAGTGTGTCACTAGTCATGCCGGTCTCTTCTAAAATGAGTAATTTCAAAGATGCATAAAATGGCACAATTATGTGCCATTATGTAGCGAGTTAGTAGAACTGTAGAAGCGTCCCAACATAACCCACCATCACATCCCTAATATTTATAACTTTTTATATAGCAAGTATGGTATAAAGTTACAACATTTTATAAGTCTTTAGCATGCTTCTTTAAAATTGATAAGCCGAATATCCGGTCCAAATAATTAACTCCGTAAATAAATTCTATATGTGTGTGTGTGTGTGTGTGTGTGTGTGTGTGTAGGGGCACACCTAAAACAACATCGGTACGATGAAACGATTCGATTGCTTTCTAGCTGTGTGTGTAACTGTTGATAAAGATCAACAAAAATAAAATAAAAATAAAAAACCAAAATTGCGTTTTTATCCTAGATAAAACTTTTTCTGCATCAGGAACAAATCTGCATTGTGGTAACCCATCTTGTTGATTTTATATTTTCTGCTGATTTTTTCTTNGTTGATTGATCCCTTTGCTCTCTTTTTCTGGATATTATTTAAGTTATAATGTAATGTTGCACGATGCGTTGTTATGATTTGTTCATGTGTGACTTTCTTGTTTTAAGATTTTTGTCTACAATGTAAGAGGAAGACCCTTTAGGCCTTTACTGATAAATCTATTACAACATTTATTTTATTTTTGTTAATAAGGAAGAATAGAAACAGGGAAGGCTCATTATGAATAACTAAAAAAGAGAGACCTTGATTTAGTGTAATTTGGGGACTTTGTATTGATAATAAGTTTCTGTTTTCTTTTAATTTTTATAATATGTATTTCAAGTATGAAAAGAGGACATAACATATCAATTAAGAATGTAACAGAGAGTATGATTTTTGGATAGTGAAAAAGAATATATGTGGATCCAGAACCGGCTTAAAATTTTGGGACTTAGGATTGGTTGTTGTTGTAGTGTTCCGAGTTGTGCTTCTTAGTACCATATGTGTTTTAATGTATGAGGAATTGAAAAGTACCCAGTGATTTTATTGTGTTTTCCATGTCATACTTTGTTATGTTCAAATCTGTTGAGTGGACTGCTGAAGGTTTGCAGTGGAATGCTTAATGTTGATTTTCTCACCTTATCTCATAAATGATACATACTGCGTAATTTTCACTTTGATATTGTGTAAGAATGGTCTATCTGTATGTATAATGATCATTTTATTTAGAACCTTGACAGGTAAGGCCAATGTGAATACTGTCAACCTTTGACATCTTTAATTGCCACTGAGAAATTTGGTTACCTAATAGTCCTTAGAAATGTTCCTTGTTTAACTTTGATCAATTTTAAGTCCAGAAATAGATTATAGAGACCGGTCTATTAAATTAATAGCGTCTGTTTTAGATTCTTTTTTTTTTTTTTTTTTTTTGATAAGTAAGAATGTTATATATACGAAAAGCTACTCTATGCATGAAGAACATAGAGCAAACCCAGAAAATACAAGAAGAAGAAAACAAGAAAAACAAAAAAGAAAACTAAACAACAGAAAGATTACAAAAGAGAAAGAGAGCTAAGAAAAGAGGGGAGAGAATCACTAGTTGTGATTCCCCAAGCCCGAGACCAATCAAAAAGCATCCCACTAAAAGAGGCAATCATCTAAACACTTGAACTATCCAAATTCTCAAAAGTCCTCCGATTTTGTTCCTTCCAAATACACCATAGGATACACAACGGAACTAAGTTCTTTTCATTGAATTGTTTCAGATTGTAAAGCATTTATTTATATTATTTTATTTTATTTCTTTTAAAGTACTTTGACTATGTTTATTAAAACATAGCTATCAACATACCCATAATTTTTCTTCTTAAAGGCCAAATTCAAGTCTTCTGATTATGCCATCCATCAGAGACCTGGGGCTTCTCTGGCTAAATTTGTTACTCATGCTTATGATAAAATAATCTGTCTAATTATGATAATGAAAGTGACCTTTGGGAGTGACTACTGGTAGCATCTTGTCTTTCTTCAACTTGGTGTGTTGATTCCCTCTTCTTTATTATTTTTCAGCACCCAAATTATATCTGAAATGATGCAACATGCAGATACTCTAACCCTTTGTTTTCCTGTATACAGTCTTTCCATTGCAGGCATGGAAAGGCTTATCTCTTTGATAAAGTGTAAGCTTTACTACTCATTGGAAATATTTAAGATATTTTTTAAAATTTATTAGTAGTTAGTATTAAGCCCATAAGTATGGGTGGTAACATCTCTTTTTATGCACACAATTCTACTATTATCTGATAATATATGAATATGGTACGATATTGATCAATGTTGTGCTTTGTGCATGCTTGCATGATTCATATAGTACATGTACTTGTCAGTTTTAATCATTTCTCAATGTGGTATAAACTCCATAGAAAATCTGGTTATATTGTTCTGAGAGGCTACTGAATGAGCACGTCATTGAATTTCCAAAATGTTTCTCATCAATTGTCCTAGTAATTGGGAAAAAATTGCTGCAAAAAACAGCATGATATGAAGTAGCCAAAGGGGTTCTTCATTCTCATCAACGAATTGAAAACCTTGCCTGTGGCCTGTGGGAAAGCTTTACCATTGTGTTTTCTCTTTATATTCGAGCACCACCCTATGCTTGACCAATTGAGAAGATGGTAGATCCCATCATCTCTTGCATTCTAGGCAGGCTCATTGATAGCAATGTCATTTGGAAATTTTACATGCGAATGCTTCAAGTAACATTTTGCTTTCCAAATGCATGACAGCGTAAATGTCACACTTGGAGAGAAAGAAGAGCGCATGATGATTACTGGATTGCACACTGTTGTTGACATTTTTTGTGTTGGATGTTGCTCAATTGTGGGTTGGAAATATGTAAGATCTGTTTTCAAAATTTATGGCTTGTAATTTTTGTTCTTTATTCATCACTTGTGAACACGGTTTTTCAATGGTTTCTCTTTAAGTCTTGCTACTCATTTTTCAGGAGGCTGCACATGAGAAAACCCAGAAGTACAAGGAAGGAAAATTTATCCTAGAGAGGTAATTGATTACTGATGTTTGTGGTTGCACTTTTAACATTTGAAGTGACATGAATTTTATTGTTGAGTAGGTTTAAGGTGTTGGGTCCTGATGGGAGCAACTACTCGTCACCTAATGAAGCTATATTTGGCAGTAGTGATGCTGATGATGCCTGACTAGCCATTCAATATGGAATTGATAGACTGTTTTAATTGTACATTCTATGCACTCTATGTTCTTGGTTGAGTCTGAAAACCGAGTTCATAATGTTAGTCGCTTCACTGTTATGGACCATTTTTGCAGATAGTATTATAACAATGCACTTTCTCTGATTTAATTTTTTGTTGGTATAGAATCTTTTTTATAGCTTTGCATATAATGTGGATAATTGCTGGGTTCTATGTCCAATTTACCGTTCACAAATGTTTTTTCTGGTTGAACACAACCAGGCTTGGAACTCCTTATATTTGCTTTCTCTTACAAAGGCTGCACATTGAGCCGGGCAATGGCCAGGGAAACTCAAAGGTAGTTCAGAAAAACTATCTTCGAGCCGGAGCCAGTATCCCATTGAACTCATTTTGCTTGAATTTGCTAATTAATTTGATTGGTAAAGTTTGTGGTCCGATAATAAAGTTAACGTATGATGCCTATATACCCTCCCCCCCCCCCCACCCCAAAAAAAAAATCATGTATTTCTTATTGTACAAAGTTTCTCTCCAAACTAATTTGGAGAAAAACTCTTAAAACTTCTCATATATTTCTTTTTTTTATGTAAATTTTGAAAATCTAACCATTGAATTTTATGTTCTTTATATTCTTAACATACGTATTAAATTTCATTCAAATTGAATGTTATTTATTATTTGATCAATTAACTTTTTTTTTATATACAACTTTAGATCACAAAAACTTGAAATTATAACATTTATTTGATGACATAGCAATTGATCTTTGATCTTTTTGAAATTTTGTAAGCAGTAAGAATGTAATAAGAACATGCAATTTAACGGTTAGATTTTCAAAATTCACACTCAATATAAAGAAACTTTGTTCAAATAGCAAAATGTCTCAGTCCCATTTCTAACTAGTCCTTCTCGTATAGTTTTTCAAAACTCTTCTCTCTCAGTCTTAGTACTCTTACTGTTGCCCCTATCTTTTCTCCCATACTTTCATCAAATGCCACTCCACCCATTCAAGATGGCAAAATATCTCCCTCTTCTTTTTTTTCTTGGAAAAGTACCTAATTTTTTAGATGCATGTAACAACACACTTACAACGTATAAACTCCATTTATTGTAATTCGTAAATGTGTTATTACATTTTGGATGCATGTAACATGGCACTCACAATATGTGGTGCCTGCATATTGTAAGTGTGACACTATAGTTATCTAAAACACTACCAACCCACTTATTCAATATGTCAAAATATCTTCTTTTTTTCCTTATAAAAAGTATCTAATGTTTCGAATACATGTAACATCACACTCACAACATGTGGACTCTGTAATTATTAAGTATATATCAAATATTTAAGAAGCATGCAACATCACACTCATGATACGTGGAATCCACATATTTTAAGTGTGACGCTACAAGCATCTGAAACACTACATATCGTCTCCTTTTCATATCCAGACCTACCTCGGACTTTTTAGTTTTTTTCGTTATCTTGCCGCAAAGAGAGGATAATAAAAGGAAGATGCCCCCATGGATTTGGGCCTATCCGCCCCATTGCCATGCCGACAGAGTTTAAATGCTTTTGATTGCTCCAACGGATAAAATTCTAGACTCTTAAACATACAGAAAATGATGGACACTAGGCCCATGTGAAAACTCATGTGCACTTGGCCCGACTCAAGAATTCAAAAGGTTGAGGCTCGAGACATTGCCCAAAAGATATGGGGAGGTGTGGTCTCAAACGTTGAGCGCGGCACATCGCCTATGCCTCGAGTTCTCATTTTCAAAGTTAACATCAATATGGAATTTGAGGTGCTTTAAGGGACAATGAAAAGTATAATACATGTAACAAGCATAGTGTGACGATTACAATCATCACCAAGGTGATGCATTGCATTGTATTTGTATAGTATATATTATTAGTAGTATTATTATTCTACGACTAAATAGGATTTAAATTTACGATTTCCACTTCATAATATATTTCTTATACTAACATATATAATAACAAAACACTTACGATAAGTTTATGCATTAAAAGCCATATTTTAGTATAAACTAACATTAACGTAACTATATCTTACTGAAAAATAATTCTCTCTATTCTAAATGAATTGATTTTTTTATTCATATTAAATATTAAAAATTTTAAAATGTCTACATATCATCATAAATTTATTAATTTACATAACAATCAATCTCATTTCTTACTTTTATGAAATTGTCCGCCAACTATATAGGGTCTTTGTAACCCAATTGATTAGGCATTTTATTTAAGAATTCTGTTAACAAGTGTCTCAATGCATTCGTTAAAGTTGAGTTTTTTATTATAATCAATTAGTTTTTTTTTTTAGGAAGCCTTACAATATTTGTTTATTTATTTTTGTTTTTTTCTAATGTAGGCTGGATTCTTCTCTGTGCATTTAAGCACCAATTAACAAAAGCTTTTTTTTTTTAATTATAAAAAAACTTTTAATACATATTAAATACTTCTCTCCTAGTGGGTCCGCACACAAAGGCAGACACCAAAATTTAAACCACACGATTCTCAAGGTCCATGTCATGCAATTTAAATTCAAGTCTTATGAGTTTCTTCTTGGACCAAGCGTAGCCGTTTGATGTGGTAGTTTATCCCAAGAAATACAACAGCCCACGTTTAAACCTTAGTGTCTTTTCAAAGCCAAAGTTTGAATTTCCTCTGGGAATTACCATCCATATTTTTTTACCTAATAAAGTGTCAAGGTTTCTGCGTGTGCAGCAGTGTAGAAATGGGAATGTCCTTGACTTCTTTCCAATTCTAATACTACTTTTAGAATAGGTTTGAGTTTAGAGGTTTAGAGGTTTAGGCTAGTAGTACATGTGTTTAAATAATAATTTTTAATTTTTTTTAAAATATATGTGAATGAAAAAGTGTATAAAAATATGTGTAATATTGTTTAAAAACTGAAAACATGTATTTAAACATATGTACCAAACAGACCCTTAAATTTCAAAATCGTCCTTACAAAATAATACATTTTTTCTAATGAAAAATATATTGGATGTGTGAAAGTAGAATTGATCCTACCAAAAAAAAAAAGAATAATTGATTAGCCAATATACTATATGTATTGGCCCAAAACATTGCAATATGTGTTGTGTTGTTTCTATTGGGGTTCAAGGGTTTAATTATGAACAAAGTTTCTCTCCAAATTAGATTAGAGAAATTTTTTTTAAATTTATCATATATCTCTTCTTCTTCTTTTTTGTAAATTTTGAAAATTTAATCGTTGAATTTCATCTTTCTTATGTTCTTAATATGCGAATCAAATTTCATTCAAATCGAATGTTATTTACTTTTCAATCAATAAACTTATTTTTTATACATAATTTTAGATTACAAAACCTTAAAATTTTAACATTTATTTGATGACTAGCAATTGATTTTTGATTTTCTTAAAATTTTGCAAGTATGAAAAATACAATAAAAACATGCAATTTAACAGTTAAATTTTTAAAATTCACACTTAATATAAAAATATATGAAAAGTTTGAAGAGTTTCACTCCAAACTAATAGAGAAACTTTATTCTTTTATTCACCGTTTTGGTTCTTGCTTGAATAAATGAAATTTTATTCAGGGAAAAAAGAAAGATGTTTGTAAAAGTATAATAAACGGCACAAATGATGTTTAACTAGTCACAGTTAATATATAGGATGATAGTGCCATACTGCGAATCTTCTTACTGGTTTTCTGTTTGACCACCATGCATTCACCAGTACTGCAGAATTGAAAAAAAAAAAAAAAGCATGGAATACACCAGTCGGTTTTAAATGAGCACCAAGGTGATTAAATTCTCACCTGCCAAACGGACAAAGAGTAAATTTTCCTGCATGAAAGGTGCCATCATGCAATGTCCAACGTTTAAGCAATAAAAATTTAAAATTGTATCCTCCCCCCCGCCCCCCCCCCNAGGTTCTTCATGTTCTTCCCCCACCCCCCCCCCCCCTCCCAAAAAAAAAAGAAAAAAAACCAATATTTATTTATTTTAAATTTCATCAGTTACAATGAAGAGAATTAATGAATTTAATCCTTCGAGTTGCATCTATTAAAAATACATGAATGTGTCAATTAATTGAATTGCAAAACTTTTAGTATAATATTGGGATTAAAATCTTATAAAATATACTCCCTCCGTCCCATTTTTTGGTCCTGTTTGAAAAGTAAAGTTTTTAAGGGAACACATTTATTGTCTTATCTATCTTTTCAAAATGTATAAGTTTTCAAAACTACGCTTAAAAAATTTATCAAAAAATTGAATTAGTAAATTAATAGGGTATAATAGGGACATTAGTAAATTAATGACCTTTATTTTTAGAAACAGGACAATATTTTGAGACATCTCAAAATGGAATAGAGGACAAAAAAAATGGAACGGAGGTAGTACAAAACTTTTAATATAATATTGGGATTAAAATCTTATAAATTATGTGATCTATATTGTGAATTGTAAGCAATGATTTGGTAACATTTTTCCATGGAGTTGTAGCTTGAATGGCCTTATAATCCTTGTGTTGTGTGTTTGACTAGTCTCATATCTCCTCTTAAAATAGAAGCTAAAAAAAATAAAAAATAAAAAAGGCAAGGGTTGGGTCAAGAGCTTTTGTACAGTGATCCATCGAGATTTAAGCACATGACAATTATTTGACACATCCAAATTCCAAATAGTACAATGCACAAAAACACTAAACCCAATTTTTTTTTTTTTTTAAAGAAGACATTGGACTCAAGTGTTTTTTTTTTTTTTTTTGAGAAACTACATTGGACTCAAGTTGGTTCCAAAAAAAAATGTTACCATTTTTTACTACTTAGCCGTTCAAAAAATACGTACAAGGTTCAAGGATTTCTCTCAAAACGATACATATATTACATTATTGGATAGATCCTCTTCTAATTTTTTAAGGCAATCCGATATTTGATATATTATGCAAAATTTAAAATCCTATCCATTTATTATACAGTAAAATAGACTGAATCTTATCATAATATCAATATTTAAACAAATATTAATTTTCAATATCATGATATTTATTTATTGACAAAAAATAGTGGTAATCACTATTTTGGCATTTAATTAATTAATTTGTTGAAAATGAAAGTTACCAAACGAAAAAGAAACGTTGAATATCGCCAGAAGAAATGGCAACATCGTAAAAATGTATGAAAAACGTAGTCGTTTTCCATTCGTGTCGGTGTGCGCAATTCAAATCCTCTATATTTTGTTTTGTTCCTACGCTTCTCTTTCTTCGTTCTTTCTCCTCAGAGCTTTTAAAAACACAACACTCACAGAGTGCCACTCTCAACTCCTCCATCTCTCTCTCTTACTATTTTAGACATCACTTCCACTAGTTATTACTCCGATTGCCACTCCTCTCTTAAACTAGAAACAATAAATGCTACTCATTTTTCTTACTTATTTATTACTCTGTGTATATATATAAGCTTTTGCTTGCTGCTTCAGATCCGTAGTGTTTTTTTTTTAAATTGAAAAAAGCTCACCGAGTCTGAGTCTGATTCTGAGTCGGAGTCGGAGTCCGAGTCAGAGCGAGTTGGTTTTTGAAATAAAGCAGAGCTGATCATGGTGACGAAGGAGAAAGATGAAGAGCTCGCGATCTTCTTCGAGATGAGGAGGCGCGAGATTGACAATGAGAGGAACATTTCCGCCCAGCCAAACACTGCCTTAGGTCCGTACATTTTCCTTTTCACATTCTTCTGTATTTCAGATTTATTTATTTATTTATTTATTTTAATTTGGTTGGTGAATTTTTTTGCAGAGTCAAATCCAATGACAACAACACGGAAGACTCGGACAGATGAGTTCTTGAATTCAGAAAATGACAAATCTGATTATGATTGGTAAGTTTAAACTACGACGTTTTTTTTTATTCAAATTTATTTTTTACTGTTTATCTCTAAATTTTTTTTATTATCTTTACAGAGTTTAAAATGTCAAATAACTTCTAAGACTAAATCAAAGAAATTGTGAGCACCCAGTTGGTTTGCATGTGTTTGGTAAACCAAATTATATAAACTAATTCAATTCTGATAGCTATGTTAGAAAAAAAAAAAAAAATCTGAAATAATGGTTCAAAATTGAACAAACTAGTTTTTTTTTTTTTTTACTATCCAAATTTTTTTTATGGTGCTATTTTTTATGAATTATTTTTATTGGTTTTTTGGCATAAAAAGTACAACAATGTTACACAACAAATTTCTCTTCTTCTTTTTTTTCCACAATTTGCTGAAGTGATATATTATGATTAGTGAAATATCAATTTACTAGATCACTGCAACATTATTTTTATTATACATCAATTACAACTTACCAATTTTAGTAGTTGTCTTTAGATGCAGTGTAAATAACAAACTGTGTAAAAATATAGTTGTATTTAAAAAAATGAAGTTTTGAAAAACTGTACGTAAGCTAAAGATGAATAAACAAGAAATAATTTTACCCACTTGCAAAAAATTAAAATTAATTGTATCATTCCTAATTTCTAGGAGTTATCATTGCAATTTTGAAAGAACACCTAGAGTTTGTGATTTGCAGCATGATGTTTTTGTCTTTGATTGACAGACCCGACCCCACTGAAATTATCAATGATATGTCTGTGCATCTTATTATCAAAAACTTCAATTGAACTTTTGCAGTTCCTTTATTGCACTTTGAAGGTCCTTGGTCAATAATTCCCTTTCCCAATAGTCACTTTGTCTCTCAAGTATTTTCTTTCCTTTTTTCTTTTTTTCTTTTCTTTTTTTTTTTTCCTTTTTTTCACTCACTTTTTGACAATCATGATGATTAAAGCTCAATTAAAGTTAATGTTCTCGTAAAGAAAAAAAAATTTAAAACCAATCACTTTTTTTTGAATCTTTGTTCATGCACGTCTCTGACTGCATGTTAGTTTGAGGCCATTTTCTCATATTTAGTCATGTTTCAGAAATTAACATCTTATATATGAAAAGAAAGTGAAAAAAAAAAATTAGTATCTGGTTTTCTTTGCTCATCATCTGGTTTCAACTTTTCCCATGTGGAAATGAATAACTTTTCTTCATATTTTTCGCTTGTTCTTTAGACTTCTAATTCTCAGCATGTGTTATAGCTGTTGCAGATGCTCTATGACAAAAAATGAAAACAAATGCATGTGTATGCATACACACACATAATATGTAGAGAGAGAGAGAGAGAGGGACATATTCCTCATTGCTATGTACTAACTTTATAATGTTCTTTGAGGAAATTATGTCTTTTTGGCTTGGTATTCATGGGAAATCTCTTTGTTCAGGCTTATTACACCACCTGATACCCCAGTTTTTCATTCCATGGAGAAAGATTCGCAGAAAACTGTTTTGGGTCAGATTGAGATTCCTAATGCTCGTCCCATTGTTCTGAAATCAAGGGTAAGAGCTCTGTTTAAGTTGAATTCTTGATGCTTATGGGCCCTTTCAACTGGTATGCTAAGCCTTTGGATCTATGCAGCTTTCTAACATTTGGTCTTGTGTAGAAGATAACTTTGTGCTCTTCATTTACTAGTATGCATTAGAGTTCTATAACATATGGTTTTTGAGCATATATCATCCTTAGATTAATGTTTTTGTATTTTCTAGTTTTGCTTCCTCTATCATCATTTGAGAATTTTTGTTGCATTGTTTTCTATATAATTGGGTAGCAGCTAGCTAAAATCCAGGCAGAACCTCCTTCAAGGAGCAGCATAGCCCCTAAGCAGCCAACTTCGCCATCTGGACAGAATTCTTCCAGCAATGGTAAAAAAAGGCCCTCATTATCCGGGGGACTGACATCAGCTACTTCTCGACCTGCAACACCAACTGGACGGCCCACATTACCCTCCACAACGAAACCCTCAAGATCCACCACACCTTCTTCACGAGGCACCTTGCCTTCCACTAAGGTTGTGGCTCCTGCAGTGAGATCTTCTACTCCTACTAGATCCGCTGCTCGGTCTTCGACGCCAACTGCCAGACATTCCTTTCCAGCTGTCAAGTGTACTTCAAGATCATCCACTCCAAACCGTCGATCATCAACCCCATCAAAAGCTCCTAGTCAATCTGCTCCCCCTGGTCGATCTTCTTCAGCACCAAGGTCGGGTCCCGCAATTTTGAAAAATCCAGTGCCATCACGTGGAAGTTCTCCAACAGTCAAATCTAAGCCTTGGAAACCATCTGATATACCTGGCTTCTCACTAGAGCTTAAACCCAACTTTTTTTTTTTTTTTTAAAGAAGACATTGGACTCAAGTTTTTTTTTTTTTTTTTTTGAGAAACTACATTGGACTCAAGTTGGTTCCAAAAAAAAAATGTTACCATTTTTTACTACTTAGCCGTTCAAAAAATACGTACAAGGTTCAAGGATTTCTCTCAAAACGATACATATATTACATTATTGGATAGATCCTCTTCTAATTTTTTTAAGGCAATCCAATATTTGATATATTATGCAAAATTTAAAATCCTATCCATTTATTATACAGTAAAATAGACTGAATCTTATCATAATATCAATATTTAAACAAATATTAATTTTCAATATCATGATATTTATTTATTGACAAAAAATAGTGGTAATCACTATTTTGGCATTTAATTAATTAATTTGTTGAAAATGAAAGTTACCAAACGAAAAAGAAACGTTGAATATCGCCAGAAGAAATGGCAACATCGTAAAAATGTATGAAAAACGTAGTCGTTTTCCATTCGTGTCGGTGTGCGCAATTCAAATCCTCTATATTTTGTTTTGTTCCTACGCTTCTCTTTCTTCGTTCTTTCTCCTCAGAGCTTTTAAAAACACAACACTCACAGAGTGCCACTCTCAACTCCTCCATCTCTCTCTCTTACTATTTTAGACATCACTTCCACTAGTTATTACTCCGATTGCCACTCCTCTCTTAAACTAGAAACAATAAATGCTACTCATTTTTCTTACTTATTTATTACTCTGTGTATATATATAAGCTTTTGCTTGCTGCTTCAGATCCGTAGTGTTTTTTTTTTAAATTGAAAAAAGCTCACCGAGTCTGAGTCTGATTCTGAGTCGGAGTCGGAGTCCGAGTCAGAGCGAGTTGGTTTTTGAAATAAAGCAGAGCTGATCATGGTGACGAAGGAGAAAGATGAAGAGCTCGCGATCTTCTTCGAGATGAGGAGGCGCGAGATTGACAATGAGAGGAACATTTCCGCCCAGCCAAACACTGCCTTAGGTCCGTACATTTTCCTTTTCACATTCTTCTGTATTTCAGATTTTATTTATTTATTTATTTATTTTAATTTGGTTGGTGAATTTTTTTGCAGAGTCAAATCCAATGACAACAACACGGAAGACTCGGACAGATGAGTTCTTGAATTCAGAAAATGACAAATCTGATTATGATTGGTAAGTTTAAACTACGACGTTTCTTTTTTATTCAAATTTATTTTTTACTGTTTATCTCTAAATTTTTTTTATTATCTTTACAGAGTTTAAAATGTCAAATAACTTCTAAGACTAAATCAAAGAAATTGTGAGCACCCAGTTGGTTTGCATGTGTTTGGTAAACCAAATTATATAAACTAATTCAATTCTGATAGCTATGTTAGAAAAAAAAAAATCTGAAATAATGGTTCAAAATTGAACAAACTAGTTTTTTTTTTTTTTTTTTTTACTATCCAAATTTTTTTTTATGGTGCTATTAACAATAAATATTTTGTATGTATACTTTGTTGATATGCTTTATAATATGAAATGTTTAAGAAATACTTATTTTGTATGTAGTATTTTGTTAAATATAAAATAAATATTAGTTTTTATTTTCATAATTTTTTTTTTTTTTTTTGGTTTTAAGCTTTGGCCCCCCTCAAGTATAAATCCTGGTTCCGTCCCTGCATACAGTGCTATATAAGGACAAGGCTAGTATTGGTTGAATGATGTTCTTTGGTGGAACCTTTAACCATCAAGTGCCCAGTCCACTCATCCAATTTATATTGGGAATGTTACTCCTAAAATACAGGAAGTGAGAAAGCGCCATGGAATTAAAGGCGCTTAAACCATCCTACAAAGAAATTGAAGCTACGTATGAGTGTGAAAGGCAAGGAGTGTTCGGGTTGGACCTATCACTTGGTTACAACTTGACTTTCTTGGCTCGTGACCACAACATTTCAACAAATGGGCTTCTTTGACCCATGATTTTTTCTACAAGTGGGCCTATGACTATGGTATTTCTACAACTATCGGGGATGTTTTTGCAACAATGGCCGAAAATGCGAAAACGGCACAAATCTCCCCTTGGGTTCTTTAGAAGTGTTTATTTGTGAAAAATTAAACCCAAAATTCACAATGCATAGAAAACAAAGGTTAATAGTGCTTTGACAAGAGAGAATCAAAATGCTAATAATAAAGGTGCAGAAAAAGTATAAAAACATAACAAGTCTGAAACTTCGACCCACAGTCACCAAGAAGAGGGAATTGAGAGAGGTCGTGAGGAAGAGAGGGAAGGTTCCCCTGTACCCATATTTCCACCCTAAGGTTCATAATTGTGAGAATGTTTCCTGGCTCAGTGAGTTTTTGCTCTCAAGTTTCAAGTATGTAGGTAAAACGTGGCTAGTTAATTTTGAATCTGAATGGGGCCTTTTGTATTGGACTTGGGGTGCTCTAAGTGACTGTTTTTAGTCAATAGAAGATGCTTTGAACCCTAAGGTTTGAATCAAATAAGTTATGGTCAGATTTGATTTAATTGGGTAAGAGGGATGCCTTGCTTTTTGCATAATTTGGGAATAAAGTAGCCTAAATTCATGGGCTAATTTTTCCTAGACATGGCAGGTCCTTGGAGATTGCATTTGGATGGCTGAGTGAGCTAGGCTGTTTAGCCTTTTTCTTAGAGTTAGTTGTGTTTTGGTGTGGAAAATGGAGCTGGGCTGAAAATTAGGGGTACAATCACCCAAAGCATAAAAACTCTTTTAAGATGGAAATTTTGGATACAAGACCTCCTTCATGAGCTTGAGGTGCTACTAGTGTCCCTTACCCATTTGGTAGCACACATGGGTTGGGCTCATGCAAAAGGTCCGAAAGGAACCGACTCATACCCTTCAAACCACACTTTCTCAATTTCCCTCATAAGTCACATGGGCTTGAGTCATGCTTAAAAGAATAAAATAAAATATAATACATGAATTGAGACCATAAGGAAGTCGGGCTTAGTCGAATCGGACTTGTAAAAAATGTGTCGCAAAAATGAGTATCAACAACATCTAAATTGAGTACTATAAAAAATCATGCTACGTAATAAAAGAAATATCAATTTACAATAATACCAAATTATCTAAATTATGCTATGTAATAGAATAATATATATTTTTATATGTTATGTTTAATTCTTTATAACACAATATGATAATATTTAACAATCAAAGAGAAAAATAAAAATAAAAACAAAACTAAATCACATTAACCCAAAGTAGAGTTTTAAAGAATATATAAAAAAAATTATTAACCTAAAAAAAATATGCAAGAAAAATAAAAATAAAAATCCACCAAAATTTTGAGAGAGAGAGAGAGAGAGAGAGAGAGAGAGAGAGAGAGAAACAACCTTTTTATTGTGAGAGAAAACTATGCATAAAATAGAAGAAATAATGACAAATTTATAGTAAGAGAGTGTGAATAAGAAAAGATAGAAATAAAAGAAGATGAAGGGAAAGAAGAAGAATGATATTAATTTAGAGGGTAGTGGGGAGATGAAAAGGCAAGGAAGGGAGAAAGGTTAGAGAAGGAGTGGGAGATGAAAAGTAAGGGATTGAGAAAGGTTGGAGAAGTATAAATATATATTTTTTTAAAATGTTAAAAACAATTATAAGAAATTGGAAAAATAAATAATAAATAATAATGTGAACGCTGATGTGGCTCAACTGGAACTGGAGCTTAACAATAATAAACACTATACTTTAGCTTTTAGAAATATATAGATGAGTAAGCTAAAAATGTACCTCTAAGTGCAGACACTAATTCTTGTTTCAATTTCATTCTTCTTAAATTTCCAGTTATCATATTTTGGGTACAAGTAGTACTTTCGCACGGTTCAATGATGACTAGACTAGACTCATCAAACATCTAAGCAATTGTTCACAGTAGCATCAGCACATTTTCTACCATTATCTCCTTTTTTTAGAATGGATTGTTGCTTAGATATCTTGCTAGTTGAATGATGTACAAATAAAACATCTCGGAGCAATGATGAGCATGAGTATGCCCAACCCATATGCATATTTGGATTGTTGATCTTTAGGGTCACATGCCATGCTGGCTGGCAGGTGAGGAGTTTCCTCTCTCAAATCCAAAATCATTGTCTTCAATTTCACTCCCATCTAGACAAGGAGAGCTATTTTTGAGACTGGGCTCTGAGCTAGCGTTGCTGCTTGTGGCAAGAGGAGAGTCAGTAGCACTAACTGTCCTGCTTTTTGCAGCTCCTGATCTCACACTGTACATAGAAGAAGCAGGAATGTTCGTCACGAGTGGGCGTAGGTTACCTTGGACGCTTCGCCTTATATCCTGTGTAAGAAAAACCCGACGCCAGATCAGCAATTGCTACACCGTAAAGAAGAATTGTGCTCAATTATCAAATCCACATTACCAATGTATACATGCATGCTATATGTTCAAATGAATAAACCTCCAATTAACATCATTCAATATAATAAGTTGCATACGCTTATTAAGTGTGAGGTGGATACGATTTCAAAAGGGATCAAAGGATTTGAATACTAAGAAATAATGTATATTATTCTATTGAGTAATATAATAATTAAGACAAGCACCAATTCATTTAATATATGGATGGCAATCGCAATAAAGATAGTGATGCATACCATATGCCTCAAAGCCATATCTAGAGATATCTTTGAAAGTGTTCTACCAAAGCCTGAACTGTCATTGGACAAAGACTTGCCACCTTGATTATTATTCGTAAAGTGACTGTCATCTTGCTTCGGTGGTGCAAGTTTCCTCATGTTTACTACTCTTTCAACCATCTTTGTTCCCATAACCACTGGGCTCACTGTGTCACTATCATTTACCACTGATCTGATCTGAGCTTGAAAGGCATTCCCATTATTATAGGCACTGCCATGAGAAGCTCGTCCTCTGGAAGTAGAGCGTGATTGTTGTCTTGGTTTTTCATCTGAAACAGAGTTGCTAGAAGATGACCTGGCACTTAATGCTCCTACCCTGCTCCTAGAGGCTGAAACTGGCCTATCTGGCAATGATGTCCTTAAATTTGGAGGAGCATCTAGTGAGAAGCCAGGTATATCAGATGGTTTCCAAGGCTTAGATTTGACTGTTGGAGAACTTCCACGTGATGGCACTGGATTTTTCAAAATTGCGGGACCCGACCTTGGTGCTGAAGAAGATCGACCAGGGGGAGCAGATTGACTAGGAGCTTTTGATGGGGTTGATGATCGACGGTTTGGAGTGGATGATCTTGAAGTACACTTGACAGCTGGAAAGGAATGTCTGGCAGTTGGCGTCGAAGACCGAGCAGCGGATCTAGTAGGAGTAGAAGATCTCACTGCAGGAGCCACAACCTTAGTGGAAGGCAAGGTGCCTCGTGAAGAAGGTGTGGTGGATCTTGAGGGTTTCGTTGTGGAGGGTAATGTGGGCCGTCCAGTTGGTGTTGCAGGTCGAGAAGTAGCTGATGTCAGTCCCCCGGATAATGAGGGCCTTTTTTTACCATTGCTGGAAGAATTCTGTCCAGATGGCGAAGTTGGCTGCTTAGGGGCTATGCTGCTCCTTGAAGGAGGTTCTGCCTGGATTTTAGCTAGCTGCTACCCAATTATATAGAAAACAATGCAACAAAAATTCTCAAATGATGATAGAGGAAGCAAAACTAGAAAATACCAAAACATTAATCTAAGGATGATATATGCTCAAAAACCATATGTTATAGAACTCTAATGCATACTAGTAAATGAAGAGCACAAAGTTATCTTCTACACAAGACCAAATGTTAGAAAGCTGCATAGATCCAAAGGCTTAGCATACCAGTTGAAAGGGCCCATAAGCATCAAGAATTCAACTTAAACAGAGCTCTTACCCTTGATTTCAGAACAATGGGACGAGCATTAGGAATCTCAATCTGACCCAAAACAGTTTTCTGCGAATCTTTCTCCATGGAATGAAAAACTGGGGTATCAGGTGGTGTAATAAGCCTGAACAAAGAGATTTCCCATGAATACCAAGCCAAAAAGACATAATTTCCTCAAAGAACATTATAAAGTTAGTACATAGCAATGAGGAATATGTCCCTCTCTCTCTCTCTCTCTACATATTATGTGTGTGTATGCATACACATGCATTTGTTTTCATTTTTTGTCATAGAGCATCTGCAACAGCTATAACACATGCTGAGAATTAGAAGTCTAAAGAACAAGCGAAAAATATGAAGAAAAGTTATTCATTTCCACATGGGAAAAGTTGAAACCAGATGATGAGCAAAGAAAACCAGATACTTTTTTTTTTTTTTTCACTTTCTTTTCATATATAAGATGTTAATTTCTGAAACATGACTAAATATGAGAAAATGGCCTCAAACTAACATGCAGTCAGAGACGTGCATGAACAAAGATTCAAAAAAAAGTGATTGGTTTTAAATTTTTTTTTCTTTACGAGAACATTAACTTTAATTGAGCTTTAATCTCATGATTGTCAAAAAGTGAGTGAAAAAAAGGAAAAAAAAAAAGAAAAGAAAAAAAGAAAAAAAGGAAAGAAAATACTTGAGAGACAAAGTGACTATTGGGAAAGGGAATTATTGACCAAGGACCTTCAAAGTGCAATAAAGGAACTGCAAAAGTTCAATTGAAGTTTTTGATAATAAGATGCACAGACATATCATTGATAATTTCAGTGGGGTCAGGTCTGTCAATCAAAGACAAAAACATCATGCTGCAAATCACAAACTCTAGGTGTTCTTTCAAAATTGCAATGATAACTCCTAGAAATTAGGAATGATACAATTAATTTTAATTTTTTGCAAGTGGGTAAAATTATTTCTTGTTTATTCATCTTTAGCTTACGTACAGTTTTTAAAACTTCATTTTTTTAAATACAACTATATTTTTACACAGTTTTTATTTACACTCATCTAAAGGCACAACTACTAAAATTGGTAAGTTGTAATTGATGTATATAAAAAATGATTTGCAGTGATCTAGTAAATTGATATTTACAATCACAATATATCACTTCAGCAAATTGTGGAAAAAAAAGAAGGAGAGAAATTTGTTGTTAACATTGTTGTACTTTTTATGCCAAAAAACCAATAAAAATAATTCATAAAAA
>NW_027070233.1:0-3768 GCF_002906115.3 Quercus suber
CCCTCCTGTGACCATGTACACAATGTCTGTACTAATTTCAACAACTAGCTGTTGAGGCACCACAATCCAAAGTCCAAGCTTTTCACCAAAGGCATGCTGACCAAGCTCATGGTACCTATCAAACCGCTTACCCGGAACCATTTCGTGCATCTCAACCATTTGCCATAGTGTGTAGAAGGTGATCACCCATGACAAAATAAGGACAGTGACACCAGGACCCCTATTATTCCACAAAAAAAGAAAAAAAGAAAAATCATTTGGTTAGAATGATGTATTAGCAACCAACCAATCTGTTCTGTTGAAAAAAGAAGCAAAACTTTAATTAATTTCAAGTGTTTATATACCCAGAAATGATCAGGAACAAAGTCATAGGTTAAACACCTATCTAACATTATGATTAACAGAACAGAGGAAAAGAAAACCTATGCCGATTCAAATATTCTATTGAACAATCCCTTGCAAAGTTTTAACCCTCAAACATTAGGAAAAACGAAAGGACAGGAAAAAAAATATTGAAGGTACAACAAGTTACAAGTATTTTGTTTCTAAAACTTTGTATAGATATTCATCCAAACAAAAACTAAAATTTTTATGAACGTCTTTTATAAGATTTTTTTTTTTAATTAAAAAAAAAAACACAATTCATGATTATTCTACCTGTAAGGTCATAATAATCAAGTTTTTGAGACAATTTGTGCAGAACCCAGGAATGAAATACTATAACAATTACAACAACCAAGTTTGACTCTCAAAATTTTAAGGTTTATTATGGATTCTCAACAAATTAATCAAAGTGGATCACATGTATTCTTTTTCGCTAAAAATGAAATACCATCAAAATATACTAATTAAATATGAAATAAACGTACCATCTACCTTGTTTATGATGAGACAAACATCAAATTAGCATAGACCCCAGAAACCAAATACTATCAAAATACTAATTATATAGACATGAAACAAACTTTCCATATCCACATTCACCATATTTATGGTTAAAAAAACATGATTTTTGCACGTAATTCAGAAACCAAATACTATACCACCGCACACTTTTAGTGCGATGATCACTTCAAGTATAAGTGCTTGTAGGGTGTGGAGAGGCAAGGGCCGGGGTTTAAGTTTCCAAGAGGGAGTTTCACACACATATACACTTAGATTAGGTTAGAGTAGAATTTCTATCTTGTATATATAAAAAAAGAAACGAAATACTGTAAAAATACTAATTAGACAAAAAACAAACTTTCCTTGTCCATATTCACCATTGATTATTATTAGACAAACATGATTTTTGCACAAAAACCAAATACTATCAAAATACTAAATATATTAGATATGAAACAAACTTTTCATATCCATTTCTACCATGTTTATGATTGAACAAACAAGATTGTTGCATGGAAGCCAGAAACCAAATAGGTAAAACTTAGATACAATATTTTGTGTACTATGCGTTAGGTTCTCTCCCTAAAAATTAGCCATGTGTTTATTTCACAATCTTAGTAAACGGGTGTTAGAACTTCTTCTTTCCCCTAGAAAAATTAATTAATCTAGCGTTGCACTTCAATGCTTTCTGTCTCTGTTCATTCCCCCCCTTTTCTCTAGTGGAACTCCAAGGCTTTCATTGACGGATCGATATATCATGCCTTGACAAAAGCTCAATCCATTATTCACTGTCTTTGCATAATCTTCGCCTTTCATTTATATTAAATACTTCTTGTAGAATTTTCCAGATTCAAACTCAAGATTATTTTTATAAAAGAAAAAAAAATTTGGAAGAAGAAGAAGAAACCAAGGAAAAAATAAACCAGAAATTGTTGGAAGAAAAGTTCCAAAACGAGAAATTTTATTTAGCCTTAATCTCGTTGGAAGAAAAGTTCCAAAACGAGAAATTTTATTTAGCCTTAATCTCTCTCTGTACATTAACTTCTTCACCAACCAATATTGGAAAAAACCAAAAAATAAAAAGTGAAGACAGATTTTTTTTCCCGTCTCCTTCACACCACGCAGTATAGGTCTACAATAACTTTTGAAATTCTCACAACTAGTAAATCCTGCAAAGTCGAGTCTTTTCACAGCAAAGTCCCTAAACCCATCCTCGCTTTTCATACCCACACAAATCCCAGATCCATCAATGAAAGCCTTGGAGTTCCACCTCCCATTTGAATTCCAAGCCCACCACTACTCCTATTAGGTTCTGTTTGTTTTAGGGATGATGTTTTCTAGAAAATGAGTTATTTAAAAAAAAAAAAAATTTCTATAAAACTATCTCATTTTCTTATGTTTGTTAGCAATCTTAAATAAGTTGAAAAATAATTTTCTAACTTCCCTTATTTAGCTTGCTGGGAGATAAAATTGTTTTTCAAAAAAAATTAGTGGAAAACAATCTTTAAAAATAGGCCATGTTTTTTATGTTGACTAAAGATAGTTTTCCTTTGACTCATTTTTTTTATGTTACTAAACACTGAAAATATAGAAAACTATCTTTACACAATGTTTTCCATTTAAACAAACAAAGCGTGACGCATGTTTTCGCCAAAAGTGCATGATTTCTATTCAAGAAAGCATGGGTGCATAATTACCAGGAAAAGAGAGAAAGAGGGACTGAACTGAGAGAGAAAAGGAGGACTAGCTTAATTTTGTTTGAGTTCAAGCGTTTGAGTTTAACACCGTCTTACTAAAATCGTGAAATAGCCATGAGGCTGATTTTTAAGAACAATGTACTGTATTTAAGTTTTGCTCAAACCAAACACTATAAAAATACTAATTAGAGACGAAACAAACTTTCCATGTTCATATTTACCCCGTTTATTATCAAGAAAACATGATTTTTGCACAGAATCCAGAAAACAAATACTATCAAAATTACTAATTAGACATGAAACAAGCTTTCCATATCTATATTCACCATGTTTATTATCAGACAATCATGATTTTTTCCCAGAACCCAAATACTGATTAAAGAGATGAAAAAAAAGAAAAGAAAAAGACATATTTTACCATCCTAGATGTGACATGGCATAAGGCAGGCTGAGAACACCGGCACCGACCATGGCAGTGACATTGTGGAAAGCCGAGTACCACCATTTGGCATTCCTAGAGGCAGTGATTGGAAGCCAGTCATCGATTGCCTTCTGCCTTGCTGCCTCTTCCTCTGTCATATTTGGAGCCATGTTTTGCCTCTTGTTAGGCAAAAGATTCAACTCCTAGGCAATGTCTGACAGATCCAACAATCTAGGCCTTCCAATTTCCAATCCAAGCACAGTGCGTTTCATTCAGGTACCTAAACAAACATATATATAACAACTATTGGAATCTCAGAAGCCATAATTAGGAAAACTTGTTTTTGGGTGATAAGAATGTACAATGTGACAGATGGTTGCAACAGTATGCATGCAGAGCTGTGTGGGTGTCTAAAATTACTAGAAAGTCCAATTCACCATAGCGTGGACCATGGTGATGGTATCCATATCTCATAGCGTCGTGTTTTTAGTAATTTCATAGTTTGGATATTAGTACTTCTCCAAGTCCAATGAATATTGGTGGTATTTGGTATCTCCAGAATTTGTAGTAATACTTGCTGGCGGGCTTGCTTATTTGCCAACTTAATAATATTACAGTTACAAACTATTTTATAATATTTTTATAAATTATTAATGTCGTAAATTCTTACTTGTTAGCATATGAGAATATTACAAATATTTATTTATTTATTTACCAATAATCACTCATTAAATCAATGGTTTGCAAATTAATTGGATTTTTTTT
>NW_027070233.1:6858-23723 GCF_002906115.3 Quercus suber
AATTATCTCTATTTTTATATGCAATGCAACATTGTTAAAGTCATGTAACTCAACTAGCATCTCCTGGTGTTTCAACAAAGATTTTCAAGATTCAAACCCCTCCTACCATTATGCCCGACAAAAATCAAAAAAAAAAAAATGCAATGTGATGTCAATTTTTTGAGTTAATGATATATTATACTTTGTACCCGTTTGGATACTGATTATTAGCATCTATGTCTGTGTTTTTTTTTTTTTTTTTTTTTTTGAATTGCATATCTATGGCTGTGGTGGCTTTTCCAGTGGGTCCCGTGCACTGTTCACGGGACCCACAAACCCTTTTTTTTAACAAAATTTTCATTAAAAATAGGTCTTATAGTATTATTCACACATTTAAAAATTATTTTGTTACAGTATTTTCAATTTTCAGTTTTCAACAAAATAAGCGATATCTAAACACATTTTTTATATGAACTTTATACCTCATAAGTTTGGGACGATTCTAAATTGATCCATTGTATTTCAAAACTTACAATTTTCCCTTTGGAATACTATAACAATATCAATGTACCCCTTTCGTTACAGTACGTCATATTTGCCCTTTCAGCCAAAATAAAATGTCATATTTGCCCTTAATCTGCCAAAAACGTCATTTCATTTTTCTATTTCTATGTCCAAAATGACGTCTTTTATAGGTGGCTTATGGAAAGATGCTAATAACTCAATTACCACTTAAGCGAGTTCATGCACCGTCCAACTCTGTGGTGCTTGAATCCCTGCATGTTGCATAAGGTTATAATTGATTTCTCTAGTACTCTCAAATAGCAATCTCTGTCTAATTGGGATTAGAATTCCGAGGCTGGCCAGGTGCAGAATACAACTTTTTGTAACCATATAACATTCAACACTTTCAATAGACGTACAATTCAAGGTGAAATTGTGCGTATGTTAAGCCATATAACATTCTACACTACGAGCCTGCGACAACTGCGTGGACCATTTGGAATGCAAGAAACTGGTTCTATTTCCAGCATGTTCAGGTACACCGAAGGTGATATTCAAAGGAGCGTCGGGGCTGGTGGAAGAGTGTCATCGATTTATGATAGCTCGAGTATAGGAAAGATTAGAATTAGATTCTTTTTTTTTTTTTTTTTTTTTCTTTCGTTATGCTGATTTTCCTACTCTGGGCAAATTAGCTTTGTTTGCAACACCACAATTAGTGTTTGTTTGATTAGCTTATTTTTTGCCACCTTATTTTACAATTCAGCTTATTTTTGCTACTTTTTATAAGTCTCACTACACTTTTTAATATTATTTATGAGTTATACTGTACTATTTTAACTAAAATTTACCTTTATCTATGGTACTTTCAGTAAAAAGTTTTCAGTTCCTATAAAATAAGCAGATCTCAAGTAGACCCTTAGTTGGTGCTGCCCCTCCAGTGCTAGTTTAATTTGAAAACTAGCCTTACATGTACTTTTGTTTGATTTTAATAGAAGTTTCTATCAATCGTCTTTACTCAACCAAAAAAAAAAAAAAAACATTCAACACTTTCAATTGTACATCTATTTACCGTCTTTAAGTGCTAGGACACTTCCAAATCATTCCTTTAATTACAAAAATTGTACTTTATACCAATTGAAGAGGAAAAATTAGAAATGACGGATCCATCTAAATAAACTTGACGGTGCTGGGGGTATGGGCTGATAATGGACGGATCCAAGGTGCAAGGACACAAGGTAGACGAATAGAAAGGCCACGTGGCATCCACCTGATTTTAAGTAATTTCCAAGTAACCCTAAATGGAAACAATTTGCATCTCATGATTAACCCTAGTCTACAGAATCCCAATGGGAGTAGAATTCCAACATGAGGAGGATTCTTGAAGATATGCCCATTAATGAAGAATCTCCTCTATAAGGAAAAGGACTTGCTATACAAGAAACCAAGGTCGGTTCTACACTACTATAAAAACCCAAAGACCCTCAGAAAAAAGGTACCCATAATTTACCCTAACTCTAGCACTCTAGAGTTGTGTAAAGAGTTCTAACTTGACCTTCTAAGGGTACTTAGCCAGCACCACACAGGTGCTCTATATTAGGTTTTCTCTCTTTTTTGTTGTGCAGGAATTTTTTCGAGCGTGCGAGGACCGTATGGCTTATTGGTGATTTTACGACATCATCAGTTGGCACCGTCTGTGGGAAACGTGCGATTTGTAAGCCACACTATCATTTCCCAGACAAAAAGTTGCATGGTGCTCACTTGCTCAATAGCAACCACCAACGATGTTCAAGGAAACGAACCACCCACGGCTGCCCTCAAGAGACAGGTTCAGACTCTCGCCGCTGCCGTAGGTCGCCTCACCAAGAAAAACTGCGATGTAAAGGAGTAGTTGCACCAGAAAAACACAGTATTGAATACCCAAAAGGAAGATCAAGAAGGAACCAGTGATGAAAGAAGGAACCAAAAGAGGCCGGAAGGCAACAATGCACTGAGTAGACAAGAACAACAGGATACTAGCCGTCCTTTCGACATGGATACGACTCCCCCCCATATAGTCACAGAGATGCAGATGATGAAGGAGCGAATGGACCTTATGATGAACACCCTTAAGGGATGGGTGTCTAGTGACCTCGATGACCTGGTCCACCGAACTGACTCACCCTTCACTACATCCGTCTTATCCTTCCCCCTCCCACCAAAGTTTCGCAAGCCATAGGTGGAAAACTACAACAAAGCCAAGGACCCCTTAGATCACCTAGAGTTTTTCAAGAACCTAATGCACCTTCAAGGGGTTCCCAATGAGATCATGTGTTGAGCCTTCCCAACCATGTTAAAGGGACCTGTAAGGATATGGTTTAGCAAGCTGACGCCCAATTCTATTGTACCTTTAAAAAGTTAAGCGCCCAGTTCACCTCGCACTTCATCGGAGGGCATAGGTATAAGAAATCTACTGCGTGCTTGATGAGCATTAAGCAGTGGGGGGACGAGACGTTGCAGTCCTACATCACCCGCTTTAACAAAGAAGCTTTTTCGATCAATGAAGCTGATGACAAGATACTAGTGGCAGCATTAACGAATGGGCTGCAGAAGGGTAAATTTCTATTTTCCTTGTACAAAAATGACTCTAAGACCATGTTAGATGTACTTTATAAGGCTACCAAATACATGAATGTTGAAGATGCACTGCTGGCTCGAGAGGACAAGCCTAAGAAGAGAGGGAGACAAGAGGAATCCTGGCAGGATAGAGGGAGAAAAATGGCTAAAACAGGAGATAAAATGGATGACCGATGCTCCAAACCCCCTACAAGAAGGTTCACCAACTTCACCCCCCTAAATACCCCAATTGACCAGGTCCTAATGCAGATTAAAGACGAAGAAGCCTTGACATTCTCCGGAAAGCTGAAGGGGGATCCCAGCAAGAGACCTAGGGATAGGTACTGTCGCTTCCATCGCGATCATGGCCATGACACGTCCGAATGCTACGACTTAAAATAGTAGATAAAAGCTCTTATTCGGCAAAGCAAGCTCCAAAAATTTGTCAGTAAGGAAGGAACAAAATTGCCCCAAGGACTGCCAACTCAGAGAGAGAACGAACACCCTAGACCACCCTTAGGCAATATAAGGATGATTGTAGGGGGCACTACAGCTTTCAGCTTTTCTAAGAAGGCACGAAAGACATATCTACGAATGGTTCAGGGCGTCTAGCTGACAGGGCATGTCCTAAAGATTGCACGGATCGACAACCTAGTAATTGGGTTCACGGAAGAGGATGCCCAACGCCTACACTGCCCACACGACGACGCACTTGTGGTCAGTATTCGGGTTGGAGACTATAACACACATCGTGTCTTAGTGGGCAACAGAAGCTCTGCGGATATCTTATACTATCCAGCATTTCAGTAGATGAGAATTGAGAAAGATTAATTGATTCCAACCAACACACCACTTGTAGGATTTGGCGGAAGAAGGGTGTATTCACTTGGACTAATCACATTGCCAATAACGGTTAGGGACTACCTTCAACAGATCACCAAGGATGTTACCTTCCTAGTCGTTGATTGCTCATCCTCGTATAACGCCATACTAGAACGTCCTACTCTGAATTCGTGGAGAGCTGTGACCTCAACCTATCATTTCATGATCAAATTTCTTACCGAGTATGGAGTCGGAGAAGTAAAGGGTGATCAAGTGGTGGCACGCAACTGCTATATCTCCATGCTGGAGATGGATGATCATTTGCAAACCATATGCATAAAGGAACAAAGAACAACAACAGAACTAGTGGAAGAATTGGAAGAAGTACCTCTTGATGATTCTAGACCTAAGCAGACAACGAGGATAGGTACTCTAGCCAGCTGGCCGGTACGTCAAGAACTCAAACATTCTTGAAGGAAAATCAGGAAATATTCGCCTGGAGTCATGAGGACATGCTAGGAATTGATCATGGTCCACAAGTTGAATGTGTCACCCTCATTCTCTCCCGTCCGACAGAAAAAGCAAGTTTTCGCACAAGAGCGAGACAAAGCCATAACTGAGGAAGTTCAGAAGCTGGTGGAAGCTAACTTCATAAGCGAAGTATACTACCCCAACTGGTTGGCAAACGTGGTCATGGTTAAGTAGGCTAATGGAAAGTGAAGGATGTACGTAGATTTCACGGACCTCAATAAGGCCTACCTAAAGGACAGTTACCCGCTCCCACGAATTGACACATTGGTAGACTCAACAACGAGACACTAGCTCCTAAGCTTCATGGATGCATTTTCGAGCTACAACCAGATCAAGTTGGAACAAGCTGATCAAGAGAAGACCTTATTCGTTACCAAACAGGGACTCTTTTGCTACAAGGTAATGCCTTTCGAGCTCAAGAACACTGGAGCCAAGTACCAGAGGTTGATGAACAAGATGTTCGCACATTAGATCGAGAGGAATGTGCAAGTTTATGTGGACGGCATGCTAGTAAAAAGCGTATGGGAAGACAGTCACTCAAGTGACCTCCAAGAGACCTTCAATACCCTCCGGTTATACAACATGAAATTAAATTCGAACAAATGTGTGTTTGGAGTAACTGAAGGGAAGTTTCTGGGATTCATGGTATCCCAAAGGGGAATCAAGATCAATCCGGAGAAAATACGGGCTATAATGAATTAGCCCTACCAAAGACGGTCAAGGAAGTACAGAGCCTGAATGGCAAGATAGAAACGCTATACAAATTTATCTTAAGGGTGACAGACAAATGCCTACCTTTCTTCCAAACGTTAAGAAGATCATTTGAATAGATGGATGAGTACCAACAAGCATTCAAAAATCTAAAGACGTATCTTACATCCCCTCTATTACTCAGCCCATCTAGGCTGTGGGAAAACCTTTTCCTATACTTAGCTACCACCGTAAGTGCAGCTTTAGTCAGAGAAGAGGATGGAGTGCAAAGGCCTGTATACTTACAAGCAAAGCATTACGGGGGGCAGAAGAGAGATACACCCAGTTGTCTTGATGGATAAACCCCTCTGAAGAGCTATGAGTAGCCCTAAAGCTACGAGACGAATGGCATTATGGACAGTCGAGCTAGGTGAGTTCGACATACAGTATCGGCCGCACACTGCTATAAAGGGATAGGTAGTAGTTGACTCCATCACTGAATTCACTCCCATGGAGGACTAGGGAGCAAAAGAAGTCCCACAGTGGAGTATCCATATGGACAGATCTTCTAATAATCAAGCAAGTGGAGCTGGCGTGGTACTCCACACCCCAAAGGGAGATAAAATCGAATGCATGATCCGTTTGGACTTTCCTACCACAAATAACGTAGCAGAGTACGAAGCTTTGATAGCAAGGCTGGACCTTGCAAAAGCCACAGGAGCTGAAAATATGGTTGTATACTGCGATTCCCAAGTTATAATCAGCCAAGTTAACGGCCATTATGAGTGCAAGAATGAATGGATGAAGAAATACCTTGATGAGGTAAAGGATCGAATTGGCGGCCTCCAGGTAAAGTTTGTCCAAATCCCAAGGGAAGAGAACGAACGACTGGCTTGCAAAAACTGCCTCAGCAAAACTCATGCTCATCCCCGAACAGGTATTATCCTTCATCCAAACCTCATCACTAATAAACAATACCAGTGTGTAGGAGATAGGTTCTGGAATATGTTGGACGACACCATTAACTTCTTACCTAAATAGCTGCGAGCTGCCAAATGACAAGGATGCGAAGTTGAAGGTATAAGCGTCACGCTTCACTCTGATTAAAGACATTCTATACAAAAGAGGTTTCTCCTGACCCAACCTAAGGTGTCTCAGCCCTAAAAAAGCAGACTATGTTATGAGAGAAGTTCATGAGGGAATTTACGGAAACCACTCGGGATCGCAATCGTTGGTACATAAGCTAATCTGGGCAGGATACTATTGGCCAACCATGCAAAAGAATGCCCATGCATATGTCAAAGCTTGCGACAAGTGTTAAATATTTAGCAACCTCATAAGGTAACCAACAAAGGAGCTTTCCCCTATAACGGCCCTGTGGCCGTTCGCTCAATGGGGTTACACATTATGGGTCCTTTCGTGACAGCAGTTAGGTAGCTAAAGTTCCTAGTGGTTGGTATTGACTACTTCACTTAATAGGTAGAAGCGAAAGCCTTAGCCACTATTATAGAAAAGAATTTATGAAATTTCGTATGGAAAAACATCATTTGCAGGTATGGCATACCTAGGATACTCATCTCAGACAATGAAAAGCAGTTTGACAACAACGCATTCAAAGACTTCTGCTCAGAGCTAGGGATCAGAAACCACTACTCATCAACTGCCCACTCGCAGACCAATGGACAGGTTAAAGTTACGAACTGATCCCTGCTTAAAATCATCAAGATTCGACTCGAGGGGGCAAAGGGCATATGGCCGGATGAACTACCAAGTGTTTTATAGGCATACAAAACAACAACAAGGACACCTAGAAGGGAGACACTGTTTCGATTGGCATACGGAAGTGAGGCTATCATCCCAGCAGAAGTAGGGCTCACGAGCTACTGGGTGGGGAACCATGAAGGCAAAAATGAGGAAGCAATGTGCCTGCAACTTGATTTGGTGGACAAAGTCAGGGCAACAACTGAGCAAAAGTTAGCATGATACCAGAACCTTATGGCAAAGCACTACAACTCGAAAGTCAGGCACCAGGGCTTCCAGGTTTGAGACCTTGTCTTGAGCAAAGTGATCAGCGCCACAAGAGACGTCACCCAGGGAAAGCTAGGACCAAACTGGGTAAAGCCATACAGAATTGTATCATGGCATAGGAAGGGAACATACCACCTTGAGACGTTAGACGGGCAAAAGCTGCCCCATCCATGGAACACCGAGCACCTAAGGAAGTACTACCAATAGAGATGACAATATGGAAAGCAACATCCACCAAATTTCTAGTTTACTTTTAGTTAATTTTTGCTACATTTTCCAGTTTTCAAGATTACTGTTTAGACAATCTATTTTTTGCTACAATGATTTTTAAGTATCTTTTTAAGCTTCTCCCTAAGAGAACTACTTTTCTATGAATGATTTCAGATATGACTAGTGAGTTTTTCTATGAAATTTTATCAAGTCCATAAAATGGACGAATTCATCCAAGAAGAGTGAAATATTATTAAGTCCAGATAATAGATGAATTTATTCATGAAGGATGGAATAACTAGGTCCGTAAGATGGATGGTTCATCCCAAGAGGATGGAAATATTATCAAGTCCAATAAATGGACAGGTCTATTATTAATAGACATTTATTACGAAGTCCAATAAAATGGATGGTTCATCCCAGGAGGATGAAAAATTCTGATATCCATAAAGCGGACAAATTATTATTAAAGTCCATAGAATAGACAGATGCATCCCAGGAGGATGAAATATTTTGAATTCCATAGAAAGGACAAGATATTTTTTTTTAAAATCCATATATAATAGATGGATTCATCCAAGAAGGATAAAAAATCATTAAAAATATAAGGGATGGATTTATCCAAAATTGATTACTATAGATGGACGGATTCACCCCAGTAAAATGAAATGATATGAAGCCCACAAAATGGACAATATCACTTACAATAGACGGTCCTAGGACAAGTCCATAGAATGGATGGCCTTAAGCCCATATAGTGGATGGATCTATCAAAACAGATGACCATCTACAAGATGGGTATGAAGGCTTGTTATATTAGATTGACATCCATAAGATAAACGGGTTCAACAGAACAGACCCGTTATAATTATAAATAAACTATAGAGCTAGCAGACAAAGCATAAAAGGTAGATAGATAAAAGAATAGAACCATCACGTAAAAGCCCTTGAAGGGAAATGTTTACATGATACCAATGACGGATAAGGTAAAAAGACTGTTCCCCAAATAATTACAATTCAAAAAAAAAAACAAAAAACAAAAAAAAGGACTACTGATGAGGGGGGGTATTTTCAACATTCTCTTGAACAACGTTCTCGAGCTGACGGGCATTATCCTCGACGAACTTGGCATGGCCTTGAACAGGAACTGACTCATCGTCGCCTAAAACTGCATTATCAGCAAACAGATCCTCCATACTCTCGAAGGCGACGGGTTGAGCAGTAGTTTGGGCTTGAGCATCAATGTTGAATTGAGAAAAATCGAGGTCAGGATAAGCTTTCTTGGCCTGATGGAGAGTTTCATCAAAACCATCTGCATAGGAGATCCCGAGCTTCTCCAATAGGGTGTTAGAGTCGCGATACTCACGGATCGCTGCCTCCTTTGCCTGACGAAATTGGTCCTTGGCATCCTTGATCTCTTTCTCTTTATCCTCTAAAACCTTTCTCAGCGTCTCTACGTGCTGCTCATGTTCCTTCCTAGCCTTCTCCGGGTAATCAAAATTTTTCTCCATGCCAACCTTCCAAGCCTTAAGAGCGTTCAACTCGTCCTCCGTCTCATTGGCCTTCGCCCTTACACGGTTCAGCGTCATCTCATGGTTCAGGCACCGTCCCATAAGCCCCTTTATCATCACCATCTCCTAAAAACAGAGGTGGTTAGTAAGTAACATGGTAAGTGCACAGATAGGAAAAGAACGGACATAACCTACCTGAGCAATACAAAAGAGCCCCGTCTCCCCCATGGCTTCTGTTGCGTGGTTGCCTAGGTCCTCATAGTCATCGAGCGAAATTATGGACGAAAGTTTCTCCAGGGCATATTTGGAATCCTCACAGAGAAGGACGGATGACTTCTCAGAGACAGTGGATTGGCCCTTCATCAAGCCTTTACCCATTCCATGCCTGACAACGTCTTCTTGGCTTCAGCCTTCAACCCCATGATGGGCTCCAAGGCAATTTTAGGTTTTTTAGGTGGACGATCTTGCTTCCCCGACACCTTCCTTTTTGTGGACGGATTGGATGAACCCGTCCTCTTGGAGGGCTGACCACTACCACCCTGCTTTTGGAAAGCAACCTGCTGTTTGATGTAGGCTCTCCTCTTGACAGCTTCCATTTCTACAGGAAGCCGAACGGATATTTTAGATTTTTTTTTCTTAAAAAAAAGGTGTGGATGACGGACTTACGTTGGCGAACTTGGGCATCGTAATGACAAGCGGCTGGAGTTGGCTCTGGTCCATCACAATACTAGTGGATTGTATCTAAGGTGACCAACTTGGACCACGTCCTTTCTTCTAGCTTGGATTTACTGAAAATCTTATCCAAAAAACTCCACTGCTCAAGTGAGACTTGTGGACGGTCCTGAACTATAAAAGAAGACGGTTAGAGTGACACGTTAAATAAAAACTGAACCAAATATAGACGGATACATACCAGATGGTGGCAATATGCCCCATGTTGTATCGACGAGCATGTATTCAGTGTCACCAGGACGACACATCCATTCGTCACCTTCCATGAAAAAATAACGACTCTTCCAGTTCCGGTTGGAGTCAAGGGTCTCACACACAAGCCTCAACAAAGGGCTCCTAGGCATAAAGCTATACATACCCTTTGACTGGGCTATCTCATCAGGATAGTAACAATGTAGGAATTCCTGCACCGTCAACCTCCTGGCACCATTGGACATTGCCCCATACAAAACCTCCACACCTAGGAAGACCCTCCAGGCATTTGAGGAAATCTGGTTGATGAAAAAACTTAAGTATTGGAGGAGTTAACGGTGGAGTGAGCTTAAGGGGAATCTGAGCCCTGCCTTTAGCATTTGCTCGTAAACCCCAACACGCTCGTTAATGAAGAATCTCCTCTATAAAGAAAAGAACTTGTTATGCAAGAAACCAAGGTCGGTTCTATACTATTATAAAAACCCAAAGACCCTCAGGAAAAAGGTACGCATAATTTACTTCAACTCTGGCACTCTAAAGTTGTGTAAAGAGTTCTAACTTAACCTTTGAAGGGTACTTGGCCGACACCACACCGGTGCTCTCTGTTAGGTTTTCTCTCTTTTTTGTTGTGCAGAAATTGCTTCGAGCGTGTGAGGACCGTGTGGCTTACTAGTGATTTTGTGGCATCATCACCAATAGATGTAAAATTCAAGGTGAAATTGTGCCTATGTTAAGCCATGTGGCCCATATAACATTCAACACTTTCAAATCACATTATTGAATTATTTATAACATTCAAGTAATTTTCTACTTGGTTCTAAAATGTGATATATTCAGTTTTCATTTCTTCTTTTCTATATTCAAATTCCAAAATTAAATATAGGGAAAAAAAAAACTCATTTTTACATGTAAAAGTGTTTGATAAGTTATTTTGAACACATAATTTGAGTATAAAATTCATCATACATGGTTTGGAATTGTTTTCTATTTTTTTTTTTAAGGTTACTTTTTTCACTTATACACACTCACATCAATCAAGTGAGACCCTTTGCATTTTCACAGTATTTACGAAATTGCCACTATATTCATTTTCTATAAAAATGAAAATGCTAAAAATGTGTTTTTATTTTTTGTATTCAAATCCAGATTTAAGGGCCCATTTTTCATTTATACACACTCACATCAATCAAGTGAGGCACTTTGCGTTTTCACAATATTTACGAAATTGCCACTATATTCATTTTCTATGAAAATGAAAATGCTGAAAATGAGTTTTTATTTTTTGTATTCAAATCCAACTTTAAGGGCCCATTTTTCACGTATACACACTCACATCAATCAGGTAAGGCCCCTTGTGTTTTCACAATATTTACGAAATAGCCACCATATTTATTTTCTATGAAAATGAAAATGTTGAAAATGTGTTTTTATTTTTTGTATTTAAATTCAACTTTTAGGGCCCGTTTGGATGGAGTGCGGAGTTGAGAAAAGTAAAGTAGAATTGACTGAAAATAAGTTAATTTTGAGCCAAATTTACTCTACTCCTCTCACTCTTCCTCAATTCAAATAGACCATTACGATACTGAAAATAAAAACTGAGTACAAGTTCTTAAACCGAACAAATTTTTGTAGTGAGTTCTAATGAAAGCTAAAAATAAAAACAAAAAACACTACTTTTTTTTCAGCTAACCAAACAGCCCATTAACTCTCACACAGGACAACAGTACCATTAAATCACCTCTTTTTTAGAACGTGGAATATCACCAATAACATTTATTAGAAGCTCTTGTAATTTCCATGTCAAAGATGACAAAGAAGGCTAATAACAAAATTTAATTATGAGGCTAAAACCTCCATGAACTCTGCATCGTCTGCCATAGCCTCCAATATCTCAGGCGAAAGACAAGCTTCAAAATCCATGCTTCCTTCTTCTACCCCAGGAAACACGGTTAACTTTCCATCAAACTTATTGCCAACGCCACTTCGCACAGCAATAGGTCTTCCCCAGCCAAAGTCATTACCATACACATTGAACCGCGGCGAGCTTCCTGTCGCCAATGCATTACTTGCCATGCCACTGAGTGTCGGTATGTTTGGGGCTTTTACCCAATCCTCTATAAACTTCTTCACCTCTTCTACTGTTTGAGAATCAATCTCCTTGTTTATCTGCCAAGCCACCCATCCTAGCCCGTGTTCAAGAAGATTGTCTACGGTAGCTGTTACTTTCCCAAATAAAACTGCATTTCCAAAGTATTCTTCCGGTAAAGGTGGTTGTATTCTTTGCCTCATTCCCACAATTACGCGGTAATGAACCGCTTGATTAGCACTACAACGCCTATTGCGAACCACAGATCGCCAAAGATGACCAAGGACTGCTTGAAGGGACGAGATATTGTTGGTGCCCATTTCAGCATTAGCTTTTGCTTTGAGTTGTGCAATTTTCTTCTTTGAAAAATGAAAAACTTTCTGCTTCAGAGGTGGGGGAATGGACTTCTCATTAGAGATTTCATTGGGATCGAAAGGTATATGAATGGGGAAATCGATAATACCATCAAAGAAACAGCGTTGGAAAATTGGAGGAGACTGTGATGTGGGACTATTATTACCTCTAGATATTTCAACCAAGTGTTAAAGAAATGCCAGAATGAGCTGCCATCCACTACACAGCCAACAATGGCTTGGAAATGCCTACGTAGTTCAATACGCTATTCAACAGAAAGAAGGAGTTGACAATGTCTGGAACATATATGGGATCAAGGATATCTGCCACAGTGAGATCATCTACCATTGCATGAACAAACTCGGCTCCAAGATTATTGCAGTCAACAAAGAAAGATCTGGTTTTGTCATCATCGTTTTCAACCATGACAAGGCGACCAGCAAGAGGGAAGAATATATCTAATGTGCGGGACAGAGAGGTTTTTAGGTGATCAATCACACTACTACCCTTTAGTTCTTTTTCTTGTGAACGTGTTGGTTTGAAGAAAAGGATACCCTTTTGGATATGATCAACTAAGAGCAGCTGGAGATCCCATGGAGTTAACTCAATCCTTCGAGTTAACTCGTTGGGACTCGCTGCTGACTGAACGGTACTTGTGGAAATGAAGCGAATGTGTCATGATCTCTGCTTCAGAGTTCAAAGTTCAAACTACTAGTACTAGATGAGTGCATATGCAAACATTGATAACAGAGTGGCTATTTAAAGGAGCTTTATGTGAACCATACATACAATACATAGCCTGTTTGATTCTCACTGCAAAGAAATGCCACAATGGACGGCAACAATGTTAACATCATCATCAAAGTTGTGGAGCCCATCCTGGACATAGCCATTGGCTTCTGTGACCGGTTCCCATGTGAAAACTGAAATCTTGTCTAGCGATATTCTCATATCTTTGACAGAATAGCTGTCTTCCCTGTTTCTCTTTTTTAATCCTACTTTTGAATCTTCACAATTAATCCACCGAATCCTCCATTATACACTAGACTTTTGTTATTGTCTCCCACTCCCTTCCACCTTAAGGGAAAATGGGAATTTATTCATAATTTACAAATTATGCAGTAAACTATCTTTTTGAAACTATATAGTAAAACATTTTTATTTTTAAAACTCGATTTTAACATAATCAAGTTTTATGTAAAATTTGATATCTTCATAAATGAGTTATATGTAAATTTTTAAGTGAATTTTCAAAAAAATTTAAGTGTCAAAATATACATAAAACTTGATATTGCTAATATTGAGTTTTATCTATAATTTAATTTTGTTAAAATCAAATTTAAAAAACAGAAACATTTTGCTAAGTAATTTCAATATGAACTTTTTCCATCAAGTTCAATTTGGACGAAAGAGACCGGGTCAGTAGTACTATGGTGTGAGGGTGCGGGGGGGCCTTCTTTATAATAACTATGGAAGGTGGATTAACTTATTGGTACTGACTTCCAAATTACAAGCAGCACGGTTTCGCCATCAATTGGCTTGGGAACTGGGTTTTCAAGTTGACATATGTTAACATTTTCTATTTGGTTGTCATCTCAAATGTGGAATTGCAAGGAACTACTGGACAGACTGGGAAGTAAAACCCATGCGCATATGCTGTATATAACCAAAAGGGCCCGCACTAGTATGCACTGCAGGAACATTATTTGCCAGGGGATGATAGTGTAAAATCAGCATCAACTCAAGGCCTAGGCCTTAGGCCCCCTATTTGCCCCAAATTTTTTTAAAAGGTTTTAAAGCCCTCAACCTCATTAAAGTAACAAAAGGCCTCAAAATTGGAAAAAATAAATGTAGAATGATAACTAATTTTTTTGAAAGGAAACAAAGTGCGTGTGTTTCACATTCTTTCCCATCTTCAAGGAGGTCTCAAAATATTGAACCGATAGAAATCAAACATAATTAAAATTCTAAATTATTTCACATAAAAAAATTGTTACGAATTATTATTGTGGGGGGAGAAAAACCCAGCCCAGCTTATTCGGCCCAAGGCCCTAAAAGAGGAACACTCTTCATCCGAGGAGATGAAGCCTTCAGTCGGAAGCCCACGCCAATGGGGGATGCCTGGGGATGAACACGTATACCATCCGAGGAGATGCTCATATGTCCGAGTAGTCATGAGTCCTCGGATCCGAAGAGGTTTGATCAAACGCGAGTATGGGAGGTTCAAGTGATCTATTTGACAAGCGTCAGGAGGGAGAGGAGCCTCGGACACACATAAAGATAACGGCAACAGGGGAATATCAAGGAGGCATACTTCAACCACCACATTTAATGCCCTGCACCTACCTTTCTGGCCGCATTTATGTGGACAGGACACCTGAACAGTGCTTTCTCAGCTACCGCCACTCACATAAGGCTAAAGGTGGGATGATGGGACATGTACTCAAGTGGATGCCTGGATGATGAACAAGTGGACGGAGGAGATGTAAGAAGGTAATGCTATATAAGGGAAGGGTACCTCTGATAGAAAAGGATCGGAAAACAGGAGAGAGAAAGGATATAGTAGATGGTTGTAGCTCCAGAATTGTAATCCTTGATTATGAATGAAAACATCTCTTCGGACAGAGTACCCATTTTAGTCCGAGAGCACATTAATTCAGCTTCTCACATCAGTGTTGCTGCTTAATACTGTCATTTTCATTACTTGCCTAGCCCTTTCGCCCACTCTCTACAAAATTTATTGTTTTGGGCTCAGTGGGTTCCGAATCCATACCTCCTTGGGCTTGGGCCGCAAAAACTGTCCCCACAATTGGCGCCGTCTGTGGGGAGAGCTTGTGCAAGAGTGAAAGCAACAGTTGATGATGGCAGCACAAGGAGAACAGCAAGCAGAATCCAGGGCATCCCAACACGTAGACCATTTCGCCAACCTAGAGAGGAGACAAAATCGTGAAGGTAGGTACATACAGTGCGCCTTAGCCAGGGCAATCACAGAGCGGAAGTCACATGTCCCATGCAAAGAAGAACCGCGACTTGCAACTGGAGGTAGAGAAACTAAAGAGAGAACAGCGCCATGCAAAGAGGAGACGGGCTTCCTCATACTCTGAGGAGGATCTTGATGATGAGCAAGATGTCTCTTATCAGCACAAGTCCAAGACACCAGCCAGCGAGTCCTACACTTATGAGGAGGAATCCCATCGCAAGAGACAACGTAGAGGTCCATCACACGAGAACATGGAGAACGATGCCATGAACAGAGCTCTGAACCAAATATCTAAGTCGCCCTTCACATGTAGGATAGAGGAGGCCAGACTCCCTCGGCGTTTCAACCAGCCAACGTTTACCATCTATAATGGTAAGACTGACCCCGTGGAGCATGTGAGTCATTTTAACCAAAAGATGGCTGTCTACGCCAGAGACGAAGCCTTGATGTGCAAGGTCTTCCCTTCCAGTCTAGGGCCTGTGGCCATGAGGTGGTTTGACGGTTTGAAGGCAGGCTTCATCAACTCCTTTAAAGAGCTCACTCAGGCATTCTGCTCCCGTTTTGTCACATGCCGAAGAGCGGCCCGGCCCGTCTCTTCCCTGCTATCCTTGTTCATGCAGGAAGGTGAATCCTTGAAGGCATATTCAGACAGGTACTGGGAGATGTTCAATGAGGTGGAAGGTAACAATGATGAAATGGCCCTTAGCACATTCAAGCTCGGTCTCCCTACTGATCACGGTTTGAGGGCATCTCTATCTGGCAAGCCGGTCGCAAACGTGCGTCAGCTAATGGACCGCATAGAGAAATATAAGAGGGTTGAGGAAGACCAGCAGCAGGGTAAGGGAAAGGACAAGGTTATCTCTCAGCAGAGGAGGGATTCGCGGTCGGACCGCTACAATTATAATAAACCGCGAAGGGACTTTGCCGGGCAATCGGGATCGACGAATCCCCAATCGGTCAACGCCGTGTTCAAAGAGCCAGTACACCAGGTCTTGGAAAAGATCAAGAACGAATCCTTCTTCAGGTGGCCGAACAAGATGATAGGGAACCCCGAGAAACGCAACCATAATCTCTACTGCCAATACCATCAAGACCATGGGCATACCACGGAGGATTGTAGGAGTCTGTGGGATCACCTGGACCAACTGGTCCGAGACGGTAAATTGAAACACCTCCTGCACCCCTCCAGTGGCCGAGGGCAGACGGGATCAGGGCCACGCAGAGATGACCTCCCAAAGTCGCCGCTAGGGACTATAAACGTCGTCCTCGCCGCGCCAGGGAGAACAGGATCCTGGCCATCGAAGGTTATGTCAATAGGACGACCACCCGTAGGGGAGTCGGGCCGAGAACCTAAGAGAGCTAAGTCTGATGCCTCGTTGGTCATGGGATTCTCGGACGAAGACATGATTGGCACCACCCAACCCCATGATGACGCGCTAGTTATCACCCTCAGGATAGGAGGGTACGACGTGAAGAGGGTGATGGTGGACCAGGGAAGTGCTGTGGAGGTAATGTACCCAGACCTCTACAGGGGATTAGGCCTAAAGCCCCAGGACCTGACGCCGTATGATTCCCCCCTCGTAAGTTTTGAAGGCCGGCCTGTCGTTCCGAAAGGCCGAATACGCCTACCAGTGCAGTCTGGCGCCGAGATGGT
>NW_027070233.1:31402-40937 GCF_002906115.3 Quercus suber
GGAAAACAGGAGAGAGAAAGGATATAGTAGATGGTTGTAGCTCCAGAAATTGTAATCCTTGATTATGAATGAAAACATCTCTTCGGACAGAGTACCCATTTTAGTCCGAGAGCACATTAATTCAGCTTCTCACATCAGTGTTGCTGCTTAATACTGTCATTTTCATTACTTGCCTAGCCCTTTCGCCCACTCTCTACAAAATTTATTGTTTTGGGCTCAGTGGGTTCCGAATCCATACCTCCTTGGGCTTGGGCCGCAAAAACTGTCCCCACAATTATGAATGGGCTAAATAATCATTGAAATCAATGTTTTCTTAACAATTTGTAAGAGAGATATTAATAAAACCAAAATACAAAAGCTATAATAGCAATTTTGTATCTCAAAAAGTAAGAAGAACAATTTTTAAACAAAAAATATATAAAAAAATTTATATACTTAGTATTTAACGAATATTTAAATACTAAAAAATTTACTAAAATTTATCATCTTATGCTCCAAATTGTAGTCAGTTCTGAATAAAATAAAAAATGAACATAATTGAAATCCTAAATTGTTTCACATAAAAAAATGTTATGTGTTGTTATGAATGTGCTAAATAATCATTGAAATCACTGATTTCTTAATAATATGTAAAAGAGATATTAATAAAACCAAAATACAAAAACTATAATAGCAATTTTTTATCTCAAAATGTAAGAACATTTTTTAAACAATAAATATATAAAAAATTGAATACTTAGTTTTTAATGAATATTTAAATATTAAAAAATTTACTAAAATTTATAGCCTTAGGCTCCAAAATGTATTACGTTAGTTTTGAATAAAATAAAATAAACTATACCTTTAAAAAATAATAATAATAATAAAATAATAATAATTTTTTTAAAATACCAATCTATATTTAAAATTATATATATATATATCTAAAAGTTGAAAACATCGCATTTATTGTTACTACGCTTTGGTTGAATCACATCAGTGCATGTCATCATTTTCTTTCCATCATTTCTAAAAAGTATATACATAAATATTAATGCATACAATAAATTTCGCTACTTTGTCATTGTGCCACATTATCCACTTATTTTCAACATCTTTTTTTCTCCCTATTCTTAAAAAAAAAATTAAAAATAAAAAAAAAATAAAAATAAAAACTCTTCTTCTCTCTATTAGTCCACATCTACTATTACACTTTCTCCAACTTCTCATTCCCTTTTTGCCGCTCTACTACTCTTTACTTGACCATTAAAATTCCTTTATCATTTTCTCTTTCTTATATTTTGACTCTTCTTTTATACACTTATTTTGTATAAATTTGATATCATTTTTTTCATACAAAAATTGTGAGTTCTCTCTCTCTCTCTCTCTCTCTCTCTCTCTCTCTCTCTCTCTCTCTGGATTTTTGTTCTAAGTTAGTTCCATGGTTTTTTTTTTTTAATTTAATTATAATATGTGTTTTGATGTTGTGTTTTTGTTTTTCCCATCACAAATCCCTCTTATAGCTTTAGTTGAATTTTGGTTTGAGTTAATACTTAGTTTTTTCTGGAAATAAGAATTTGAGTTTATATCAAAACAAAATGTACATGGCTATGAATTCAAATGTGCCTACCAATTGTTTGAGTAATAAATTATTATAAAGTCTATATTTTATTCCTATGGTTTCATTTTAATTTTGGTTAAGATAACATTAGTGATGAGTTTTGATTATCATGATAATCTTATTTTTCCTCATGAGTTAAGAGATGAGAAATTTGAATAATGAAACTTATAAAGTTTAGTTGTATATTAGGCAAATATAACAAACTATAAAAGTAGTTAAAAGAATATGCTTCACCTTAAAAAAATATTAATCAAACACACCAAAAATAATAGAATGATATATTTGTAAAGATTAAAAAAAAAAAATTAAAAATACTTGTAGAAATCTTTTGAAAAAAAAAAAATAGAAGAAGAAAGGCAATACTTGAAGTAATTATTACTTTTTATATATTACACCTTATTACATAATATTTATATATTCTCACGTATCATGTGAGTCTTCGACTGGTAATATCTAAAAGATGAAGTGCGACATTAATTTTTGTTACAGTCCTTGTAAGCCACATCATTAGCATAGTATTTTGGTCCATTCAGTCTAATTCGGTCACTTTTGGTCCACTACTGTCTAGTTCAGTCCATTCGGTCCATTTGTTCTCTTTTGGTCCACTTCAGTTTTATTCAGTCCACTTCAATCTCGGTCCATTTTGGTGTGGTGTCGCCAGATGACGATGGTGGTAGTGGGCTTTCAAATCTACTTCAAATCTACCTTAACTTGGTGGTCGTGACTAGAGTTGATGGCGACGACGAACTCGTGTTAGTGACGTTGGGCTAAGGTTGGTCATTAGGGATGGGGGATTGAATATGCAGTGGAATTTTTTTCTTTTTTTAATTTATTTTAGGTAAGTTAAATAAAATAACAAAAATTAGGAATTAGTAAACATGTGGCATATTTTGATTTGTGGAGCATGGAGTGAGATAGGGGGAGTGGGGTAGATGATTTTGATTCACTTTACAACCCTTCATGCATACAATGCAATTTTATTTCTTAAATCACCTATCAAAAAAGAAAAAAAAATTCTTAAATCAGAATGTGGCGAATTGCAGATTTTCACTACCAAAATCTTTAATGGGCAACATATCACTTGGAACATTACGACTACTGCAATTGGTTAAGTATGGATTGTGAGTGGAGTTGCATCTTCTAAGTGGTTCACATACTCTGATAAATTGTATAGAAGATGGTATAGCCAAGTCAACTCGAGACCAGATAAAGAGTATTACTGGGATTCATGCTTTATATATTGTAATGACTAACTAAGAATGGGCAAAATGGATAAATACTTTTAATTTTAAATCTATGTTGAGAAATGTTATTCTTTTGAAACTATTGAGCGAAATTCTCCTATTTTAAAACTCGATTTTAGGGAAATCAAGTTTTGCATGGAACTCGATTCTAAAAAGTGTAAGATTAACTGCACAAAAAAGCTTTCTATAAAGGTGTAATATATGCCTTTTGATTTATCATGAATAATGCCATAAGAAACTGTAAATGCATCCATATACCAATAATCACTTTCTTATATGCTTTGACACCAAATGGGTATTAATTAACTAAACTTTTCATCACTAATCCAATGAAGCTCACCAAAGACCACAAAATATTTATATGAAAATCAATAGTTTTACTACTCTACATAGATCATAACATTATAACTCTGAATTCAGAAATATTTTTTGTGAGCAAAACCTTAGAAACCAAAAGTCCACAACCTACTAATATTAAATCATGCACAACAAACACGCATATTGTGGTAAACTTACATAATCACTCAAATTAAACCCTCCAAAATATAGACATCTTGTTATTCCATAAACAAACCGCACTCCAAATACCCAACAAACACCTACTACTTGACAAAAGTAGCCCCTCTTTGCACTCAAGATTCAATCTTTCACTTACATTTAGCCAGATCCTAGATAAATGTTCTTCTCAAAAATTGAATCTGATTGGTGGCAATGTTTATGGTTGGTTTAGAATAGAGAAGAAAGTTCATGCCTTTTTCAAACATGAATTTATTTTTTTTTTAATCAAAAAAAGAAGAAGAAAAATACCATCATGATGCTATTAGGCGCAATGTCGAACAGTAAATCTGCACAAAAAAATCACATTTTGAATCAATCATTGATGGCCACATGTCTCCCACCGACAATAGAGCAGAAAAATATACAGAACAATAAATCTAATGTTGACAAATAAGTTGTGCTAATTTGTTCCCTTTGCAATCACACATCACATAATAATGGATGAGACTTATAAGGGGGCAATCGGCCCCCTTGACTCCTCTGAAAAAATCCTATAAGTACTCTTCTCTGAACTTCTTTACTAATTTGATCCCTTTGGCCCAGCCAAAAAAACAGAAAAGAACCCCTGCCCTATTTAGAAATAGACCCTGACACGGAAGAAAAGGAAAAAAATAATTCCTCAGAGCATTCTCATCAGGTGTGCCAAATGCCAAATATTTGGCATTTGGCACACCAAACCCCAAAATATGAGCCTCATGAGATGTTCCAAATGCCAAAAATTTTGGCACACAGATACAGTACTGTCTCAAATATGAGACGGTACGGACATCCATGCCAAATTTTTTTATTATTTGTTTATTCACTCAAACTTTCTCTCTCATATATTTAGTTGGACTCTCTCTCTCTCCCTTTTCTCTCATCTACGTTCGTTCTTTTCTCTCTGCATCTTCGTTCTTCTCTCTTGCCGATCTCGCCGAAGCCGCCAATCTCACCGGAGCCATAGTCGTCCTCCGCAACTCCCTTTTCACTCTCATTCTCTTCCTCTCTCATCCTCAAGCCACCTGAAGCCGATCTCGCCTAAAGCCACCTCAGGCCGCTGAAACCAATTTCGCCTGAAGCTGCCTGAAGCCAATCTCGCCGCTAACGTCTCCCGCCTGAAGCCGTCCTCGCCGCCTGAGCTGTGGGTTTGTTTGATTTGAGATGGGTTTTGAGGTTTGTGAATGTGGTGGGTTGTGAGTTAGTTGTGGCAGTGGTACTGTGGTTGTGGCGGCAATTTGGTGGTTGTGGTGGTGATTATTGGGTAGTTGTGGTGGTTATTTTTTGGGTTGTTGTGGATTTTTTTTTTTTTTTTCCTTGTTGTGTTTTTGTTAGGTTCTAAAGATTTAGGATTTTATGTATTTAGAACTCTAATGTGTAATGTTGGCAAACCATGATCAAAATAATATGTTTAGTCTTGTTTAGGCTTGCTCAAAGTATGTTTATTTGTAAAACTGGAATCGAGTGATTGCAGATTTATTGGACTAAATCTGTAAGGCTTGATCGATCGAAAATTAAACTCGATCAATCGAACCACGTACAGATTTATTTTTCTGCAGAGTTCCAGTTTAGCCCAAACTCTATTTAAACGTCTTGGGGATCAAGTAAAACACTCCTATATATAAGGAAAACTCTAGAACGTTTTTAGGGACTTTTGGAGAGAGAGATTAGAGTGTCTCTTGTGCCTCCTTTTATTTTTAGGGTTTTGTACCCAAACCTCTCTAAGTCTTTGTTGCTCATATTGCTGTTTATGTGAATCTCTTGTGAGATCTTTGAGGAGCTTTCCTTCACATAAACTTAGGGTTTTCAAGGTAGAGATATTATCAAAACCTTGATGATCATTCAGTTGTTGATTCAAGAACTTAAAGAATATCAAGCGTGGGTGCTTGTAGCTGATTAAAGAATTCAAGAAAGAAGGAGTCCGTGGATTCGAAGCTTGCACGTGGTCGTGTCAGTAAGTTCTACTGGTGGGTAGCATTAGGAAGTCAAGCGGGAAGCTTGTAATCCTTCTGTATGAACTTTGATTCTTTCGCATAGTGGATTCAGGTTTACCTTGAGGATAGCTAAGTCAAATCCTCCCCAGGTTTTTACCGTGTGGTTTCCTGGGTGATCATATCATTGTGTCTTTTATTATTCCGCTGCTTTATTATTTTGATATAATTATTTGATTGCTTTAACCTAGAATTGCATAATTTGACTAAGTAACAACTTGGCTAATTAATCTAGGCTAACCAATCTAGTTGTTTTAAGGGGTCTAAAACCGTTCAAGTGGTATCAGAGCAGGTAGCTCTTCTGTTTTAGATCTTTTGATCTAAGAGCTAATCCTTGACCCCTGTTGTCATGGATAATTTGAATTGTCTTTCTGATCATGTTTATGCTCATGCTTCTGCTGATTTTATTGATGCCTGTGATGATTTGAATAAAAAGGACAATATTGTTTCTGTTGATTTTTTTGATGCTTTTGAAACTCTTCGTAAGGAATTATCTAAATCTTTAAAAATTGCTAAAAAATTTAAAGAATAGTTAAAATTGGCTAATCTTGAAAAAGAGGAATTGATTGTTAGATTAGATGAGTCTAATAAAAAGAATGAATTTTTGAGAAATCAAATTTCCTCTCAAGATGAAAAGATGAAAAGCTTAGAACAAGAGTTAGTTGAGTCTCAAACTAAACTTGAAAATTTGACTAGTACCAAGCCTGTTGTTGATAACAGAAGTGTTTCTGTTTCTCTTAAGCCTAAGACTGAGAAAGTTTATATCCCTCCTTTTAAGAGGAATAATAAAGAAAATGCTTATTTTGCTAGGTCAGACAAAGGTAAAAGTTCTGATGTAGACACTGAAGTTTCTACACCTAAGTCTAAACCTACTGTTAGAGAGCATAATAAATTTGTTTTTGTGCCTACCTGTCACTTTTGTGGTGTTGTTAGTCATATTAGACCAAACTGTTCTTTGTTGAGGCAAAAACTTAAATCTGAGACTAGATTTGCTGTTAGGAATACTGATGTTCCTAAATTTGTTTATGTTTGTCACTTTTGTGGTGTTCGTGGTCACATTCGTCCTAATTGTCATAAATTGAAATTTAAACATTCTGTTTTTCAATCTAGGATATGTGATGATATTTCTCCTGCCATAAGTTCATATAAATTGTTTCATATTCTTTTGAAAAATTTGAGCTTGTTGGCTTGTGAAAGGAATTTGCAGGATTTTAGTCTTTCTCAGAAGATTGGTGTAATTCCTCAAATACACTCTGCTTCACATGGATTTTTACCTACAAAGCCGAAGACTCGTGCTAGATGGGTGAGAAAAGATTCTCCAAGGTGAGTGTTGCTAACTTGTCACTGATTTAATTCTTTCAATTATTTGTGGACATGTTTTGTTTTTGTTTTTGGTTGTGTTGTTTTTTTTAGGTTGTTTTTTATTTATTTTTTAAAAAAAAAAATCCAAAAACATTGAAAATTTTCAAAAAAACAAAAATATTTTATTTTGTGCCTTGTTTTATTGTTCTTGAGGATTACATGGGTTATGATATCTCTTTCTTAATTTAGAACATGCTTGACATTGTGGAGAAACTTGAATAGTTTATGCTAAGCTATTTCTAATTTTGTGTGAGTATGTACTAGTTTGTACATGTACTCATGGGTTAATTAAGATATTGATATTTCTTGTTTGTGTACCCTCTATAGCTTAGTTAAACATTGTCATGCATTGCATTTGCATTGTTTCATTTAGCATAATGTGTGCTTTTTGGTTTTGGTCATAAAATTTTTTAAACCAAAAAGATTTTTGTGTTTTGTATTTCATATCATGGATTTGAAATCAAGGTTGGTCACCTTATCTTTACATAACAAGTTTATGTACCTTATTTAGCTTTGATGAGCTTATCTATTGCACTTGACTAGTTGAAACTTTGTAGTGCATGTTGTGTGGGAAAGATGTGTATGGTTCTTAATCACTTTGTCTTAATCATGAAGTCATATGTTATTTGACTGTCGGACTTGATTCTTTTGAGAAAGGCATAAATAACCATCTCACCACTGTTCACTAGCCAATCATGAACACCTTGGTGCATATCATAAGATTGTGTGCTCGAGAAAGTGTAGCACATGCACAAAAAGAACATAAGGTGTTGCCTCGGCTTAATTGCTTAATGCTTAAAATTGGTGTGTACTATTAGGCTTGATGCCATCTCACATAAATAAAATTGGTGTGTATTATTAGGCTTGATGCCATCTCACATAATAATGAGGCAAAAATACAAGAAACTTACATGATTGCAAGCTTTTGTTCTAGGAGATGTGGGAGCTGTAGGATGTAACTCTTTAGGTGATAGTCTCTTTTAAATTCTATGTGATGGATTGTGTAGACTTTGTAATTGATTGCTATTCACATATCACCTCACATGTATCTCAAGTTTTTTGCACACACTACACAAGTTACTCTTTGTTAAACTTGGTACATTTTATTGTGTGTGATCTTGTTGTGGCCATCCAAGATTAAAAGTTCCTTGATTTTAATACAAAATGTGTTTAATGTTTGTGCTTTAAGGACAAATTGATTGAAAATCTTGATTTTGGAATATTTGGGTTAAATTCAAGTGTTTTTGAAAAACTTTTCATCTCATACTCATACATTTTTTTATAAAACAATGTGCTTTGAGGAGTTTCTGCATTAAAATGCTTTGTTTTTCAAAAATCTGATTTTTCCAGATTTTCGATCGATCGAACCTGTTTTTCGATCAATCGAAATTGCGATTAAAATTTTTGGTTTGAGTCTGCCTGACTCGATTGATGTTCGATTGATTCTCGATCGATCGAAACTGAAAAATTTTCAGTTTCTATATCTTTGACCAAAATTTTTTTTCCATGCATCATTTGTGTTTAGGATTCACATGGATTGCATTGTTTTTGTATCCACCTTGCAGTTTTGCAGTCATATCTCTCATTGTTTTCACACATAACATGCATACACTTTGCTAAAATGGGTACTCAACTTGATTTAAAAGTTGATTGATTAATTTTTGAGTTTTGTACATTCTAGTATATGCTATTTCTTTATGTGTGAACTGTAGAAAATATTTTTCTTAAGAGATATAATGGATAATCAATGTGCAAATATTTTCTCTACTCATGCAACTGTTTATGGGTCACATAGTGCCATATTTGCATTTTATTGAAAAGAGAGAATATTTTTTCTTCATGTGTATCCTCACCTTAGTTTTTAACTTTGGTTTGTGTGTTTTTAACTTTGGTCCTGCTGGTGAAGATGTTCCTGATCCTGTTGGTGATGCTGCTGCTGCTGCTGTTTTTCCCTCACCTCTTTTATTTTTCCCCAAAACTGTTTTTCCTAAAACTTGTTTTGTTTTTCCTATTTTTGATAGGGGGAGAAAATTTTTTTTTAACCTGTGTTGTTCATAGGGGAAGCTGTCTCTATTTTCTATAGAGTTGAATTGTTTTGTGTCCCCTTCTTTCTCTATTTTCTCTTATCCTTTGTTGCGTATGTTGCCTGTTTACTCTGTGTATGAGTTGTCTTTGTCAATACGTGACAAAAATGGGGAGAAATAGTTGATATGTGGGAATATGTGTGGAAAATACAAGAATGTTATGTTTAGGGGGAGTTAACATGAGTTAACATTGTTCTTGATGTATCTAACTTAGGGGGAGAGTTAGTTTGCATATTTGTTGATTTGCTGTTTTTCTGTCACACATGCATTTATGCGTTTGTTGAGTGTTTCAGAAAATATACAGGTTGATTCAATTGAGCTGCTGTCTACACTTGCAACTAATGGATAGTAGTTAAGATTGGATTTGTTGTTATGAGCATAATTTTTGTAATGGGCTTTTACTTTGTAAACTTTGAGCTTTTAGTTTGTGTTTTGTCACGGATTGCCAAAGGGGGAGATTGTTAGGTTCTAAAGATTTAGGATTTTATGTATTTAGAACTCTAATGTGTAATGTTGGCAAACCATGATCAAAACAATATGTTTAGTCTTGTTTAGGCTTGCTCAAAGTATGTTTATTTGTAAAACTGGAATCGAGTGATTGCAGATTTATTGGACTAAATCTGTAAGGCTCAATCGATCGAAAATTAGACTCGATCGATCGAACCACGTACAGATTTATTTTTCTGCAGAGTTCCAGTTCAGCCCAAACTCTATTTAAAC
>NW_027070233.1:41166-86537 GCF_002906115.3 Quercus suber
ATAGCTAGGTCAAATCCTCCCCAGGTTTTTACCGTGTGGTTTCCTGGGTGATCATATCATTGTGTCTTTTATTATTCCGCTACTTTATTATTTTGATATGATTATTTGATTGCTTTAACCTAGAATTGCATAATTTGACTAAGTAACAACTTGGCTAATTAATCTAGGCTAACTAATCTAGTTGTTTTAAGGGGTCTAAAACCGTTCAGTTTTTTTTTTTTTTAAGTGCCATTGGTGGATGTGGGTTTGTGTCGGTGGTGGCTATCGGTGTTGTTGCAGCAGTGGTTGTTGGTGGCCGTTGTTATGGCAATAGTGGAGCTGTTGTTGTTGTTGGTGGTGGAGTTTAATATATTATTTTAATGTGGTGTAAATATTATTTTAATGTATAAAAGGGAAGAATAAAACATCTGATAAATGGGATGTTGTAAAATGATGTGCTAAAATGATAAAGTAGGTTTTTGGTGTGTCAAAATGGCATTTTTTATGAGAGAGCTAATGAGAATGCTCTTATACACCAAACCATTTCACTACTATACCTATTTCACTATTCTTTAGTAGCTCTTGTACTAGAAGAAGATCCATGTTGTGTTGCAACTCAAATAGTAGGATTGTGTAACATTAGATTTATGTTGAAATGAAATACACAAGTTTCCTTAAAAATATAAAGTTCATCTTGTCCCTCGTTTTCTTGTTTTTTATTTTTATTATTTTTATCTTTTTTTTTTTCAGTGCTTTTTTTTTTTTTTTTGGGGAAACCATGAGCTAATATTAACACTAAGAATTCACAAGTCTGTTACAATGCTTATTTGCCTTATCAAAAGCCAAAATAGCCTCCGCCACAGGCAGTGGGTTGCAAAAAACAGCAAAAACTATACAAGAACTGTGCTCCTAGTTTAGCCAATGCATCAGTGCACTGGTTGGCTTCACGATAAGCATGGATCACGCGCTTGTTTGGGAACTCCTTCAACAGGTTCCTGCAATCAATTAAGAGTGGTTCCATTAATAAATTTTCAAATTCATTGTTCATTAGGATAACAACACTCAAAGCATCAAGTTCAATAATTAGTTGTTGCATTCCCATTTCCTTGGCTAGCATCAATCCATCTCTTAGCGCCCATAGTTCAATCATAGTCTCAGATCAACCCGCCCTACCTGCTCTTTCTAGATTCCTCAAAGCTGAGCCATCAGTATTGAGCTTTATCTAGCCCCTCGGTAGCTTCTCCTAATATCCCACAGGAACAATGGTTTTAAGTTGCTTGGTCTTTGTTACAAGCCCAATTGAAAAAAACTCAACACTGCCTTGTATGCATTTTCTACATACCTGTGAATCCACAGTTCCTGTCCTGAATAGAAAGTTGTTTCTGTGAATCCATAAATGCTAAAAGTCCTATAGGAAACAGAACCTTCCAAGGTATGTCTTTAGCAATGGCATTCATAACATCATTACAATTGACTTCCATCCAAACTTTAAAAGGAAGGGTAAATGAATTTCTGGTGCAATGGGGGACTTGCAGCTGCTGCTAAAATTGGTGTGCAACCTCACAGCCTCTGAACAGGTCTTCTATGGTTTCATAATGCTTATTACACAATTTGCACATTGAATCAAGGATTAAACCTCTTGAACCCAGCACTTAAGCCGTGGGTAGACTGCCTTTGAGATAGAGCCATATAAGGAACTGAATCTTTAGGAGAGTTTCGGACTTCCAAACCCACTTAAATGACATAGTATCCAAGTTCAGGGGGTTTAATCCCTTTGCAATGAGGTAGGCTACTTGAATAGAGAATGATCCATTTTTGGAATAGGCCCACATGAAACTATCACTAGCTTGAGGTACATAAGAGAAGGAAGTGGTCTTGATAGGATTAAGCACACTTGCTAGGAGCTCAAAGGAGATGCTTGAAGGCTTCCAATCATGATTTTCATCATAACATTGTCTAACAATTAACTCTTCTTCTCCTCAGATCAGGGATCCTTCAATAAGCTCCCTCAATCTCCCATTAGGCAACCAAAAATCCATCCACATATTCACTGAATCACCATTTCTAACTGTCCATCTCAAGCCTTTCACATAAATTTGCCATCTCTTTTTGCAAGCTGCCCAAACCCGAGAGCAGGGCAGTTTTCTTCCTTCTTCAGTCACTCTGTTGGGACAAAGATATTTTGTTGTTAGCATATTTGCCCAAGGCTTCCCTTCCTCATGAGCAAGCCTCCAACAAAGCTTAGCTAAAATGGCTTCATTCCTATGCTTCATTGAATAAAGCCCCAAACCTCCTAATTCTTTGGGCAGTGTGACAGTACCCCGCTTAACCATATGCATTCTCATTCTTTCCTCAATTAAGCCCCAAATGAAATCCCTCATCATTTTATCAATGGAATCACACACTTTAGCAGGGAGGTTATGGCACTACATATAATACTCTGCAATAGGGGCAACAACAGACTTGGCAAGCACTAGTCTTCCTGCTCCTGATAGCAACCTAAAATAAAGTTGAAAGCATTTCCAACTCTACCTTTGTGGATGATGGGGAATCCCAGATATCTACAAAGATTATTGGTTGCAAGGATCCCCTGTCTCCTACACATAGTCCTTTTCCTCCTTGCAATGGCATTAGGAGAGAAGAAGACTCTAAACTTACCATAATTGACCTTTTGCCCAACCAGGTTACAAAAGTTGTTAAGAACTTCCATAATGGCATTGCAATTCTTGGTATTAGCTTTGGCAAAGAGCATAATGTCATCTGCAAAGAAAACATGGGAGAAGCTAGGTCCTCTTCTGGAAGCTCTGACCATATCCCATTATTTTCTTCACACATTTTGGTAATTTAAGCCCCAAGAAATTCCATACATAAAAGGAACAGATAGGGTGAAATGGGATCACCTTGTCTGATTCCCCTAGAGGGACAAAAGGGTTGAAGTTTGCTTCCATTGAAGAGTAGAGAGGTTGATGTTGTTAACGCACAACTTAGGATTAGCTTAACAATGTTCTCAGGGAACCCAAAGTGAATAAGCACCATCCTAATGAAACTCCACCCTAAACGATCATAGGCTTTCTCCAAGTCTATCTTCACCACCATATAACCATCTTTACCTCTCCTTTTCCCAAGAGAGTAAATAAGTTCTTGGGCAATGATTACATTATCTACTCCTCTTCTCTCTTCTAAGAATGCTGCTTGCATTGGAGATATGAGTCTAGGCAGTAGGGGTCAGATTCTCTAAACTAGGATTTTAGAGACAATTTTATAAATAGTATTGCATAAGCTTATATGTATTGGCTAACTGTCTCAGGTCCCAATTGTTTAGGGATCAAAGCAATAAGAGTTTGGTTAAGGTAGTCAGGGATTTTCTGATTAACAAAAATTGTCTTCACTTCACTTCTCACTAATTCCCCAACCACAAGCCAGAACCTCTAATAGAAACCAGCATGCATCCCATCACTTCCCAGGGCTTTGTATGGCTTCATGGATCTAAGGGCATCCCATATCTCTTTATCAGAAGGCATCAGACCCACAGAGTTGGCTTCATCCTAATCTAGCCTCATGCACCATTCTGAATCCCAGCTCTGAACCATAAGGCAGGCAGTTTGGTCAATCTGGTATAGCTTTTCAAAGCTTTTGGTAAAAACTTCTTGGACTTGTTCCACGCTATGAATCCAAACTCCCTCATCATTCAAAATGCTAGTAATTTTGTTCTTACTCCTTCTAGCCAGAGTAGTCAAATGAAAATAGGAAGTGTTTCTCTCCCCAAAAATGGTCCAATTGACTCTAGATTTCATTGCCCACAATTCTTCTTCAAGCTATAAAATCTCATTGTATTCTCCAGATAACTGCTCTTGGAGATTGATCAGGAAGCTATTAAGATTATTGGCAAGAGCTTTCTGAGCTCCGAGCAATCTTGCCATGATCTGTCTTTTCCTCACAAATATATTTCCAAAGACTTCTTTATTCCAAATTTGGGCATTGTGAGTGAATCTAGTGACAGCTCCAGCTAGATCACCTTCCATGCTAGCCTAAGATTCCCTAACAATGGCTGGAAAGTCATTGTGGCTCAACCACATGGGTTGGAATATAAAAGGACGATTAGAGGTATTAGTCAAATTAGGACACAGCTTAAGCAAGAAAGGGCAATGAGCAAAGTTAACTCTAGCCAGATGAGTTACATTAGCTTCAGGGAAAGAAGATTTCCAATCAGGGTTAGCCCAAACTCTATCAAGCCTACATTGGATGAGACCCCCCAACTCTCTCTTGTTAGTCCAAGTAAATTTACGCCCTGAGAATCCCAAATCCATCATTTGACAAACATTCATACAATCTAGAATAGCCCTCACTCTTCTTTGACAGATAGGATTACCCCCAGCCTTTTCCCCCTCAATAATAACCTCATTAAAGTCCCCCATAACAGCCCAAGGGAGATCATGCAAAGTGGCTATCAATTTAAGGTTTTCCCATAACATGCATCTTTCTACAAACTTAGGACTAGCATAAATGGCACAAATAATCCAACTAAAGGATTGAGACCTTACCGGGATAATGGCATGGATCTCTTATTCAGTTGAAGCCAGGACTTCCACTTGTACCAAATCAGTCCTCCAAAGCAGCCAAATGCCCCCAGCAAAGCTAATAATATCTGCTACCACCGACCCATCAAAAGGTAGGGATTCAATCATCTCCACAACCCTAGCACCACTCATTCTAGTTTCTATAATCACCATCAGTATTGGAGAATGCCACTCCACCAAGTCCATCACTGTCTTTCTAAATTGGGGTATTCCAAATCAGGATATTCATTATCTTGAATGGGGTTTTTGCAAAATCAAAATGCACCATGGAAGAAGAATCTTCAGTGTCTCTCAATCTCCATGCTCCCATCACCTCTGCCTTCCTCCCCAAACTCTCTCGGAACAGAGTGATCAAGTGGTGAACTATTCCCATCTCCCCTATTGCTGCTTTGGTGAGAATGGTGCGATTAATCTTGGCTCTGCAAATTGGATCATCTTCACCCTGTGCAAATTCCCCTTCATAGATTTTTCCAAGATTAGCACACTTGAACTTGTCACTGATGAGCTTAAGCTTGTTGGTGAAGGGGCTTGAACCGCTGGTTTGTCTGTGACAAACCTCCACCACGGATTCGAGGTCAACTCCCATGCCTTGTTCATCAAAGGAAGGTACCCCAATTCTCTGCTCTTCTTCATCAAAGGAAACATATTTTTCCATGCCAGCATCAACTCCAGGTCGAACCACCCCCAAATTTCCATTGGGTCTTGCCTTATCCATTTGATCATCTCATCTCTGATTGGTACAATTTTGCCCCTATAAAACAATGCCCACTTCTCTGCTCTTTCCATGTTTGTTGAAACTCAGGGCATTAGACTCCCTTTCTTTACCCGTTGTTTCGGGTCTTGCTTCAGACCTAGTTGCATTTGAAAAAGAAAAAGGGCCTGCACTAGCCCCAAACACAAACATTACATTTTCCTTACCTAGGCCCATTACGCTTTTTTAATTTCCAACGGTAACTTTGGCCTTTTGTCTGGGGTTGGCACGAGATCCATTCCTATTTAGACCTTGTCCATCAACTGTCATATTGTGATAAGACAAGGTGTTCTTAGACTCTTCCCTAGGTGACCTGGCAGCTTGGATTTGTAGGGCCTTTCTTTTCCCCGCCGCCCTATCTACTTCCCCTGCTCTAAGCAAGGTCTTATCATAAGGCGTTTGGGAAGACTCATCAGTTTGGCTCATAATTAAGCCATTTAGCTTGTCTCAGTCCCCGTTCATCGGCTTACGCCGAGTCACTATCATCCAATCCCCATATTCATCTTATTGGCTAACAAGATTTTTCTCCACCTCTGGTGGTGTTGCTACACCTCCTTGCTCCTCCTGGCCTCCACCACTCTGCTCCTCCTTAGCACCCTTACTATTCCCATGGACTAAGAATGGACACACTTCCCTATTATGCCCAATTCTTCCACACTCAAAGCAGAGAGTACCAATACCTTCGTACTGGATGCTCTGTTTGAGCCTCCCCAGGTAGATGGTTCGAACAAGTGGCTTGTCAAGGTTGATCTGTACACACAAACAGGCAAAACGCCCTTTAGCCCCGTTGGCAGTGTGAGCATCAATACATAGAACAAGACCAATAGCTCTACTAATCTTTAACAGAGCATTGTGTTCATAGAACTCAATAGGTAGTTCTAGCAGTCTAATCCACATTGCAACTGATGAAAGAGTTGTTGAAGAAGCTTGAAATTCAGGCTCCCACTGCCTAATGGCTAGGAAGTGCTGCCCTATGAACCAAGGACCTCCCTTTGGAATGTTATCAACATCCTCACTAAGTTCAAATTTGATTAGGAAAAAATCAAATCCCAAGTCAATGCAATCCATACCTCCCCTTGGATTCCACATACTCCGAATCTTAGAGACGAGAAAAGAGTAACCCAATTTCCTCCCAAAAGGTTTGATGATGAGAGCTTGATACGAAGTTGCTCTCATATGGGTTTTATCATCCCTAGAGAAGCACACTCTAATACTACCATTCTGTGCATGCTCCTCCTCATTGTCAGATTCAATATCTTCTTGCATGGCACTAGCAAAGCCAAAAGCTTTCTCAAATGCCCCAAGAATTGATCCCACCAACTTAGCTCTGTAACTTCCTACCTTAGCATGTATATTATCTTCCTTACCCTCTGCTAACTGATGACTATCCTTGAATTTCTTGGTACTGTGGACCAACGTATCTACTTCCTCATCAGAGCGTTTCAAGTTTTCTCTCTCCATTAGGCAATTGTAGAGCATTTCTATTAGTAGGTCTAATATTTAACACAATATAATTTTTTTTTTTTTTTTAAACTATCCTTGTACGCTACAGAAACCTAAAATGTATAAAACCCAAATTTAAATTTTTAGAAGAATAGAGAAAAAATGTTGAATAATAGATATCTTTTAAAAGCTATCAAGGCAATGATGACATGTATACTACTTTGCATTTCTTTTTTCTTTTTTCTTTTTGATAATTAGATAATTTGGGGTGGGAAGATTTAAATCTTGAATGTCTTTGTTGAAAATACCAAAAGGTATCAATTGAGCTATAAAAGTCTTGGGAACTTTGTAGATTTACTCTTAACACTTTTAGACTAATTTATTCTCCCAATTTATTTTCAGGAATCAAATTAGATATTTAAATTTTATGTATTTAGATTAATTTCTTCCTTTGATTGTTTGTAACTATGAATTGATTATTTTTCTTTCCTTATTTTAATGATATGAAATATATAGTTGTAGTTACATTTGTTCATTTATTTTATAATTATAAGAAGTGTTAGTCTCAAACTCTTCTTAAAATGATGTGATTATTTTCTAACATAATATAGTTGATAAAATATATTAGATTTTATAAATTAATCTACTATACTTCATATTTGAAAGTGTTTTAAATTTTGTAAATTTAAAAAAAAATAAAAAATAAAAAATAAAAAAGAAACATAATATACATTACATTCAATTATTATATAAGGTGAAATATTTTGTAAATAATGTAATATGTGGTTGGAATTTGTTTCTAATGCTCCTTACAAATGGTTCGTCCTCTATAAATTTTGAATGACCTAAAATTGAAGAAGATATAAGTAAATTCATCACTTATATTAGAAAAAAGATATAAGACTTTAATAACATAATAATAATAATAATAATAATATAATTTCATGAAGAATCTACCAACATTATGTTGAGAATGTGACATAAATTTCAATGAAGTTGTTCCTCTTTCTATACAAACCTCTCCTCCCAACGCATCACCAAAATGAACCGAAATGAACCAAATGGATCGAAATGAACTAACTAGACCAAAGTGAACCGAATAGACCAAAATACTACACTAATACGACTTAACAAGAATGTAACATCAATAAATTATATATTTCATATTTTAAATACTATAATTATATATTCATAATGTTGATGCTTTTTAAATTAAGATCTTTTTATGTCCTTGATCCATATTTTTTAATCTTTAGATTAATAGTGTTATCATGGGTGTTTACAGGCAATATACTAGTTTATACTTTATCAAGAAAGTCATGAACATGTCAAATTTAAGCAAATCTTTTAAAAAATATATTAAAATTAAAATTAAGCATAGACAATGGATGGTGGAATGTCCATATATTGGGCCCAATTTTCTTTTCTTTTTCTTTTTAAATCGATCTTTATTATAGACAATGGATGGTGGAATGTCCAAATATTGGGCCCAATTTTCTTTTTCTTTTTTCTTTTTAACTCGATCTTTATTAGTTGTTTTGTTTTATTTTTATACAAGATGGATATTCTACTCTAACCTAATCTAAGTGTATATATATATATGAAAGCTCGAAAATGTGTTGAAAACACAAGAGCTGTTAAGACCCCCAAATAAAATTACGGCTCGATTGATTTTACACTAACTTAAAACTAAGTGCGGAATAGTGTAAAAGTGAGCAGATAAACAAACAAGCTACTCTAATCCATAATCTAAGCAACACAATAGTAAAATGAAAAGTAAAAGAGTATGGAAGAAAGATGGAAACACAAGATAACACGCTGATGTGTTATCGAAGAGGAAACCGAAGAACTCGGCGAAAAACCTCTCCGCCGCCCTCCAAGCGGTAATCGATCCACTAGACAATCGGTTGGGATACATGGGTTAGCAAGAGATCCTCCAAGCCTAATATACCCAATATACATAAGCCCTCCAAACTCCTACTCCAACAAGACTTCTCGAAACTATGTCTTGTCTAGCTCTCCGGATCCCGCAACAAGCTCCATGTTGCATCTGCCATCCTTGACTTCTTCCAATACTTCCTAGCAACACCAAAACTTTACTTGACACTCTGAAAAGGTGTGGTAAGTGTTTAAACTATTAACCTCTCAATGGTATGAAAATGGAGAGGTAGGAGTTGAGGAAATTCCACAATCTCTAACTCTCAAGGTATTTGGCTAGGGTTTTCTCTCAGAAGCACTCCTCAACATTTGTAGGTAATGTGGGTATAAATAGTGTAGGCACAGAAAGTGTGTATCAAACTGTACAGGCTGGCAGAACAGAATGTCTCGCGAGTGTTTCGCAAGAAGGCCTTACCCGCGAGATACTCGCAAGACACAACTATCTCCTTCTGGCTTGACTCTTCACATTCCAGCATGTGCAAGGCACATAAGTTACTTCGCGGGATGCTAAGTCGCGAGCTACCTACGAAAACACTTCATTCTTCAATTGCTTGAGTCTTCACACACTCTCTCTCTCTAACACAACCCTTACAATGAAATCTCACAATAAATACAGGGTACAAATTAAAGATTAAATAAAATTACAATCAAATTTGGCACGGAATATAAGTCAACAAAAACATATAGTTGTAAATAACAACTTTACAATATATGTAAAGTTTCCTCCTGGAAACTTGAACCTCGACCCTTGCCCTACACCTTACAAGCACTTATACTTGTGAAGTAACTATCATACCAAGGGTGTGTGATGGTTTATTAGTTGTTTTAAGTTGGCTTTTACTAAAAGTTACAATAAATTAACTTAAATATATAAGGTTACAATAAATTAACTTGAATATATAGCCCTAGTTCTACGAGAGATGGGATAAAGAATGATCACGTTAGTGGCATGCTCGCTTTTGCTATATAATATAAGATAGGCTTCTGAAACGTGATCGGAATTTCACGTTGCACTGGTCTGGTCCGCCTGGATCCACTTTCTCTCGTGCAACAACAACGCGTACGTATAAGGTCTCATATAAAAAATAGCATACAGTTTTTTTTTTTAACCCATGTTTGTGTTTGCATTGTTGGGATAGACCCCGTCTAGGCGTCTACTATAAGGAAGTGTCAAGAAAAAACAACCAACAAGAACAAACTAAAGATTAGTTGGATTACTCTTCAGTGTAAAGAAAAAATCACAGGTCAAATCTTATCAGTCCACTTCAATAAATAGAGATTACAACACTCAAATTATACTCAAAACTTATTTCAATTATATATAGGTTTCTTCCACACATAGGTGGCAAGCTCATTAACTTGAGCTTTAATTCCCTGTGGGTTGGACTTGGTGTAGCCATGCAACCTCCAACAATCCCCCCCCCCCCTCCCCCCAAGCCCATCAAGAAAGGAGATCTTCTATCACAACTTAATTTTCAGTTAGAATTCATGTCGGCCAACTCAGCACAAAGCTCAAGTTTCTTTTTTGTCACAACCTTGTCAACATGTCAATTGGATTCTTCTTAGTATTAATCTTTCTCAATTGTATCAATTGTTTTTCAACAACTAGTCTTATCTAATGGTATCTCACTTCAATATTGTGCTTCATGCGAGAATGATACATAGCATTTTTGCTCAAGTCTATTGCACTTTGATTATCATAATGAACTACATACTTATCTTGCTTCAAATCCAATTTAGTGTCTATTTGAGAACAACTTATCTAACTTTTTGATAATAAAAAATTTGTTGAAAATGTACTAAAGTATACTTGTACTTAGAAAAAGTAAGAAAAAATGAAGTTTTAAAAAGATGTACATAAAAGCTAATAACTGAAAGCTGAGTTTATAAGTTCAAGCCAAACGAACACTGAATTCCTCCAAATTGAGGGAATTTAGAAGGGAAGAGTTCTAATTATACTAAAAGATTTTTAATTGTTAATTTTGCCCAAATGATGTCAATTTTTACTTATTTCTTTAAATGAAATAAAAAATTAGGTGATATAATTGTAAAATTATTTGATGTCTTATTATCTCCTCTCCTTTCAATTTTAAAGTTTAAAACATCCAAAATATCTATTCCACTCTTCCTACTTAATTTTTAAAACATTCAAAATAAGGGAATGGGATAACAATTCCCAACCCCCCCCCCCCCTTTCATTACCCATGTCCCTCTACTCCGTTCCAAAAACTATACCAACGTATAAAATGCGACACTTTAAAATTCAGGGTGAAACTTTGCACTAAAAACAACTACTCCAAAAGAATAGGGAAAAACAAGTAATTAAGAACCAAACATAACATCTTGCGTTGAGTCACAACACCTATAAGAGAAAGAAAAAGAAGGATCACAATATATTTAACTATGAGGCTAGAGCCTCCATGAATTCTGCATCCTCCAATATAGCTTGCAAGGTCTCAGGTAAGCGGCAAGATTCAAAATCCATGCTTCCTTCTTCTGTCCCAGGAAACACAGTTAAGCTCCCATCAAACTTGTTGCTAGGACCAGTCCGCACTGCGATAGGCCTTCCCCAACCAAAGTCATTATCGTACACATTGAACCGCGGCGAGCTTACTGTAATCAATGCATCATCACCTGTTAACCTAGGGGGTCTAGGTATCTTTGGGGCTTTCACCCAATCCTCCATATACTTCTTCACTGCTTCAGTTGTTTGAGAAGCAACCAACTTATTTATCTGTGAAGCAGCCCAGCCCAGTCCGTGTTCAAGAAGATTACCAGCACTAGTTGTTACTCTCCCAATCACAAGCGCATTTCCTAAATACTTTTCCGGTAATGGTGGCTGTGTTCTTCTCCTCGTTCCCATAACTTGGCGACAATGAACCTCTTGATTAGCGCTGGTATGCCGGCTGCGAACCACAGGTCGCCAAAAATGAGCCAGTACTGCTTGAAGGGACGAGATGTTGTTGTTGGTGCCCATTTCAGCATTGGCTTTTGCTTTGAGTTGTGCGATTTTCTCCTTTGAAAAATGAAAAACCTTTTGTTTGAGTGGTGGAGGAATGAACCTCTCATCAGGGATTTCATTGTGATGAAAAGGAATGTGCATGGGAAAATCGATAATACCATCAAAAAAACAACGTTGGAAAATTGGACCAGATTGTGATATGATGTCAATATTATTACCCCTAGAGATTTCAGACCAAGTCTTGAAGAAATGCCAGAATGAAGTGCCATCAACGACGCAGTGATTCATAGTGCAAGCGATGAAGATACCATCAACGAGCTCAGTTACTTGCACAGCCAACAATGGCTTGAAAATACCTTGGCAGTTCAATACGCCATTCATCAAAAAGAAGGAATAGACAATGTCAGGAACATAGGTGGGCTCAATGATATCTGCCACACTGATATCATCAGCCACTGCATGGACAAACTGGGCTCCATTGTTATTACAATCAAGAAAGAAAGAGCTGGTCTTGTCTTCGTCATTTTAAACCTTAACAAGAGTACCAGCAAGAGGGTAGAATATCTCTAATGTGCTAGACAGTGAGGTTTTTAGGTGATCAATCACACTACCCTCTTTTAGTTGATTTTCTTGTGAAGGTGTAGGTTTGTGGAAGAGGAGGCCCTTTTGGCTAAAATCAACCAAGAGCATCTGGAGATCCCATGGAGTTAACTCAATCCTTTGAGTTTTCTTGTTAGGACTCGCTGTTGGCTGGATGGTACTTGTGGATATGAAGCGAATTTGTGTCATCTTTGCTTCAAACTAGTAATACTACTAGACGAGAGCAAAGAAACTGGCTATAAAAGGAGCTCCGTATGAGAACACAGTAGGTACCCTGTTTGGTTCTCATTTCTCAAGGCAAGGCAATGCAAATAAACGTTCCAAAATCATCATTGTCCAAAGTTTTTTTTTAACCCACCATTATTGAATATCTGCTGTACACGTGATCATTGAGAAACCTTACTTTCATCGTTAATAACGTGATATTATGATGATGTCTACACCAACCTCTCAATAATTCCTATCCTATTCACATATTATATAAGAATATAAAATAAACTTTCCAAAATCATCATTGTCAAAAGGTTTTTTTTTAACCCACCATTATTGAATATCTACTGTATACGTGATCATTGAGAAACTTTACTTTCAACGTTAATAACGTGATATTATGATGATGTCTACAGTGACCTCTCAATAATTCATACTCTATTCACATATTATATAAGAACTAGTCCAGATTTTCGCGTTGCGCGAGATAATTTTTTTTTTAGGGTAATCTTATTAAATATATTTGGGGTAATAAGTAATAACACTCTCCCATTATGTTAATCTATACTACTATTTAAGGGGCTGCACCTGTTTGGAATGCATTTTTTTTGTTCTAAAATACCCCTATTTCTCTAGGTTAAAGTAAAGATAAAACTAAAGGATAAAATATCTAACTTGCACTAAAATATTGCCTACAAAATAGGAACACTCTCCCACTAACCCACTTTTATTTTTTTTTAATACTTTATTATTAAAAGGAAAAAAAACACCCCACGATAGTTAAAAAGAAAAAGAAAAAGATTTGAGTTTCTTGTTAGGACTCGCTGTTGGCTGGATTTAGTAAAAATAGAATCACAAAAGTTACTAAGGTTGAAGATGCCCAGAGCTAACGGCTAGTTTTTTTAACGGATCTATTGTTATTGAAGAGTCAAAACAATAGTGTTTGAATTAATGTGACACAGCGTTGTATTGGATCTAAGTCTCATTCACGCGTGTTACATTACACTTAAGCCAGGCGACGTCGTTTTAATCTTCCATCATGCTTGAACGCTGGGCGTGCCTCTTCCCAGTGTTCTGGTATAGTTCAGTTTCAGATATTTATGAGTGGTGCACAACTGTAATTTCAGTTAGTTAGTTAAGAGTTTGTTAGAGTGAGAATCTTCCAAAGTAGTTACCAATCTTGTAATGTATAAATAGAAAGTGTAGGTGATGTATTCTTTTATGCAAGCTTAATAGAATTCTACCTTTTTTGATCTCTCAATTTTTTCTATCTCTCTATTTCCACAATCCGTCATTGTTAAAACCTTCAAGCTTGCTTTCTTTTATGGTATCAGAGCCTGAATCCATGGCCTCAGCTACTCCTACAAATACTACTCTTCACCATCATCATCTACACCACAAATCACTAATCAAACACCTTCACCCCTATTACTACTCTCTAATATGTCAAACTTGATGTCAATCAAGCTTGATTATACAAACTACATTCCATGGAAACATCAGTTAATCACAATACTGGAAGCTTATTCTCTAGTTGAACACATTGATGGTTCAACTCCACAACCTAGACACTTTCTTCTTGATGCTCAAGGACACTTGTCCACAAGTGTAAATCCAGAGTTCCATACCTAGAAAATTAGAGATAAGGCTCTTCCTTTCTTTGATCAATTCTACTCTTACTCCACAAGTTTTCTCTCTCGTAGTTGGAATCACTACTTCAAGAGAAGTGTGGAATACTCTAGAGCAAAGGTTTACTTCAACCTCAAAGGCAAACATCCTCAATCTGAAATTGGAGCTTAAAGTCTCAAGAAAGGCTTAGATTCAGTCAACAATTTCCTAAGAAAATCAAGATAGCTCGTGATAAGCTTCTTGTTGTTGGAGTGGTTGTGGATAATGAAGAACTCACTTGTATTGTTCTTCGAGGTTTGCCAAAAGATTTTGCTCACTTTTGTCCAGCAATCCATACAAAAGTGAACAATTACCTATGCAACTTTCAATCATGTTGCTATGGTATGCAGAAACCAACCGACGCCAAACCCGACCAACCCGACCGTCGAGTTGGGTCGATTTTTTAAGGCTTGGTAGGCTGGGTTGAGTTGCAAAAAAAATATTTAGAGCAGGTCGGGTTAGGTTTGAGTCATAATTACTACCGTCATACCCACCCGACCCAATCACCCATATTTAATATATATTTGAAATATATTATATATTTAATATTTTTTTAAAACCTGCTGTAGGGCACTTATATATATATATATATATATAATAATTTTTTTAAAAACCAACTGTAGAGCAACACTTCTCGGTTCCTCCTACTAATACTAATTTAAAATATATATATATAATATATTATATAATTATAATTTTTTAAAATAACTAGTTTTCTTATCCTATATAAAGTCATTAGTACACACAAACCTAATAATTTACTATTGTTTCTTAGTCATTAGTGTTGNGATAGTTAAAAAGAAAAAGAAAAAGAAAAAAGAAAGACATGTACTGATAAAAAATAAAATAAAAAACTGTTTTTTAATTTTAATTTTTTTTTTAAACACACGTTTAGGTATTCCCACCCCCCCCCCCTAAAAGTTAGCCAATTAGTAATTTTTTTAGGAACTGCCTATTAGTATTTAGAAGCAGTTTTCTCCATAACTTTAATAAATTTTATCTTTAAAGACAAACATCTCCCAAATATCATTTTTCTTTTTCAAAATTGGCATATAATTGCTTACAGAATTCTCATAGACGGTTGGCATAATTCAAACATAGGAAAATTCTCTGGATTCGCAAAGTATGTATATTCTCATAAATACTTTGTCTACAGTGACCTCTCATAATTCATACTCTATTCACATATTATATAAGAACTAGTCCAGATTTTCGCGTTGCGCGAGATAATTTTTTTTTAAGGGTAATCTTATTAAATATATTGTAATAAGTAATAACACTCTCCCATTATGTTAATATTAATAACAAAGTTTGCCTTTAAGGAGTTACATTGATACTAATCTTTGAGCTTTTTTAATATATTAATATTAATATTTTTTTACTCAATTTAATAATAATAATAATAATAAATTGTCAAACCCATGGTTTCAACCCAACCCATGTGGGTTGGGTTGGGTTGGGTTAGACTTATGTAATGGGTTGGGTTGGGTTGAATCTTTTTTGACCCACTATGGTGGGTTGGGTCAAAAAATTCTCTCAACCCAACCCATATATGCACACCCCTACATGTTGCAAAGTGAAGAACAAGCCATGGCAGAGAATCTTGATAGCTTTTCACATTCTCTAGCTATGTTTGCCTCTGGAAATAAAAATTCCAACAGTCCTCAATCTCAGCCACATCACCATGGTGGTTCTAACAGAGGAAGGGGAAGGAACAATGGTAATAGAGGAAGGGGTGGAGGAAGATTCAATGATAGTGGTGGGGATCCACACCAATTTTACAATCATCAAGGTGGTGGTGGAAGTCCACACCAATTCTACACTCCTCAGCCTCAATAGAATTACAACTGAGCACAGCCCTCTCAGTTTGGGGGTCAAAACTTCAAGAATGAAAGACCTACCTGCCAAATTTGTGGAAAGGCAAGTCACATAGCTGTTGACTGCTATTACAGGATGGATTTTACCTATCAAGGCAAGATTGGCAGATTTAGGAACTTCAGACCATCTCAATACCAACCTGAACAATCTCTCTGTTCAATCACAATACAAAGTCTCAAAACAGGTCACAGTTGGAAATGGGCAAAATCTTCCTATTAACCATTTTGGTAGTACTTCTCTCTCTACCAAATACCATAACTTCTTACTTAAAGATGTACTTCATGTCCCTAGAATAGCAATGAACCTTCTTTCAGTCCATAAGTTTTGCTTACACAATAATTGTTCTTGTCTTTTTAATGCTAACAAACTTACCATTCAGGATGTTCCTACGGAGAGAATCCTTTACAAGGGATTGAGTAAGAATGGGGTTTATCCAATCTACCCAAAACTTTTCCACAACACATCTCCACATTCAGTTCCTTCTTCCTCTACACAGTTCAATCACACTCCCTCACAGCTACACAACTCCTCTACTGCATCTTTTCATGTACAAAAATCTCATAAGAAGTGGTTGCTATGGCACCATAGACTAGGTCACCCTAGTGAAAATGTACTTAGGACTGCACTGTCTTCTCTTCCTACTCTTGACTTTTGTAATAAATCTGTATCTGATTCAGATAATCATTGTAAGCATTGCCTTAGTGGTAAAATGCACCAATTACCATTCAATAAATCTGAATTTGTTGCTTCAAAACCTCTTGAACTTATTCGCAATGATGTATGGGGTCCAGAACCTATTACTTCTATCAATGACTATAGATATTACCTTGTTTTTGTTGATGATTTCTCTAAATTTTCTTCGCTGTATCTACTTAAGCACAAATCTGATGTGTTTGATATTTTTAAGTATTTCAAAGCCTATGTTGAAAATCAACTTCACACCTCACTTAAGGTCTTAAGAACTGATGGAGGGGGTGAGTTTACTTCAACTGCTTTTCACCAATTCTGTACTAATCATGGTATCATACATCTAACCTCTTGCCTTCACACTCCACAATCTGAAGATATTACCTTGTTTTTGTTGATGATTTCTCTAAATTTTCTTGGCTGTATCTACTTAAGCACAAATCTGATGTGTTTGATGTTTTTAAGTATTTCAAAGCCTATGTTGAAAATCAACTTCACACCTCACTTAAGGTCTTAAGAACTGATGGAGAGAGTGAGTTTACTTCAACTGCTTTTCACCAATTCTGTTCTAATCATGGTATCATACATCAAACCTCTTGTCCTCACACTCCACAAAAAAGTGGCATAGCTGAAAGGAAACATAGGCACATTGTAGAGTGTTCTCTCACAATGCTTTCTCATTCATCTTTATCTTTACCTTATTGGTCATATGTAGTGTCCACAGCCACACATATTATCAATAGACTTCCTACACCTTTACTCAATCACAAATCTCCATGGGAAATCTTGTTTCAGTCCAAACCTAATTTACTTCATCTTAAATCTTTTGGTTGTACTTGTTTTCCATTTCTTAGACCCTACAACAAACACAAGTTTTAGCCTCATACTAAACCTTGCATTTTTCTTGGTTACCCTACTCATTCAAAAGGTTACATCTGCCTTGAACCTAGCACTCATAGGATTTATATTTCTAGACATGTTCTTTTCAATGAAACTGAGTTTATCTCATCACCATCAACCTCAGACCCTTCTTCTCATACATCTTTATCCTCCAATTCTTGTTCTATTTCTCATTGGTTAGCTTTTCTCCCCAATTTACCTATAAGTTCTTCTCCTCCAGTCACTTCTGTACCCACTCCCTCTACATTTGTCTCAATCTCTACCCCTACATTCTTGCCATCTCCTCATATCACTAACCATTCCACATTATATGTACCTGCTTTTTTGCTCGACCCTACACTTGTTCCATCAATCTTAAATATCCATCCTCCTCCCAATTCTGTTGAGTCTATTCATTCTGTGACTATAATTGTCCCAACTTCTATGACTGTACCTATTTAGAATGTTCACTCTATGACCATCAGGTCTAAGGCAGGTGTTTTCAAGCCTAAGGCCTTTAGTGCTTCTTCCTCTAAGAAAGCTCAGATTGATTACACTGTTACTGAGCCTCCCACATTTAAGGTTGATGTTCAGCATCGGCAATGGTGTAATGCCATGAATGAGGTATATGATGCCCTCACTAGACAAGTCACTTGGGTTTTGGTTCCTCCTTCCCCGTCTCAAAATGTTGTGGGTTGTAAATGGGTGTTCAAATTGAAACACAACAGTGATGGCAACATCAACCGGTACAAGGCCAGACTTGTAGTTAAGGGTTTTCATCAACAGTAATGGCATTGATTTTAATGAAAACTTTAGTCTTGTCATCAAGCCTCCCACTATCAGACTGATCTTATCACTTGCAGTCCAATTCAATTGGCCTCTTAGGCAATTAGATGTTCAAAATGTCTTTCTTCATGGTGTGTTAAAGGAGGAGGTCTTCATGGTGCAACCCCAGGGGTATGTGGATCCAGTTTTCCCTAATCATGTTTGTAAGCTGAAGAAATCCCTCTATGGTCTCAAACAAACACGTCTACGTTCTGTATGAGGAGCAACAACATTTCCACTTTCTCCTACTCGTCCATGCCTTTCCCTACATGAAAACACTTCTCGGCATCTGGAAGTACCTTTACTTTTATCATCTCCTCGGCACAACCACCCCCCACTTCTCCTCGGTCATCCTGTAATTGCTATAATGGGACCCCCTGCGGCGGCTCTTTCTGCTAGGCACACTCCCCCTGATCGGTTGTCTCCTTCCTCTGGTTAACGATGGCGATTAAGCATTGTCTCACCATCTGCTGGCTTCCCCTCACCACAGTAATACCATGCTCAGTAGGAAACTTCACTTTCACATGCAGGGTGGATGGGACGGCCCCCATTGCATGGATCCACGGTCTGCTGAGTATCGCTGTGTACAGGGAGAAAGAAGTCACCACTATAAACGTCACTACCACCTCCTTGCCCTCCATATTCACGGGCATAGATATTTGCCCCTCGGTATTACGATTTTCCCATCAAACCCGACCAAAGGCGTGTTGTACTTAGAGAGGTCCCCATTTTTCAACCCGAGCCCCCGGTACAAGTCTGGATACATCACGTCGGCCCTACTCCCCTGGTCTATCATCACCCTTTTCACCAAAAACCCGCCTACCTAGGCGGTAACTACCAACGCATCGTCGTGCGGCTGGACCGTTCCCTCTAGATCATTGTCACCAAAAGCAACAGGCTCCCAGGTAAGCTTCATCTTCTTCCCCGCCGGTGGTGTGCCCGAGCTGCCCCCCACTGGGACCACATTTAGCACCCCTTTTTTCTTGCCAAGGCGAGACTTCTCGTTGGAGCATGGATGACCTCAATTTTCTCGAGCAGGGGTGGAAGGGGGTTGCCCCTCTGCATAGCTCCTTGCCCTGTCCCCCAGTCCCCCGCGTCTAGCACAAACTCCTTCAAATGCCCAGGCTTGCCCAGCTGCCCGAGATGGTCTTTTAACACCCGGCACTGCTCGGTCGTATGTCCCTTGTCTTTATGATAGGTGCAATACAAGTTCTGATTTCTCCTAGAGGGGTCACCCCCCATCCTGTTCGGCCACCTGAAATATGGCTCGTGTTTAATCATGTCAACGATTTTGTGCACCGACTCCTTGAACGTCACGTTTACCTCCCCTACTGGCGCCTCTAGTTCTTGAATTCTCAAATTCCCCCGGGCCCTCGATTGAAAGACACCTGACTGAGGATGATTTATCATCAGCGCCTTGCCTTTGCTCTGCATCCGATCATCTTCCAGCCATTTATATTCTTCAATACGCCTCATCAACTGCCTCATATCTTCGAGAGGCTTCTTAGTCAGTGACTCCCTCAACCCGGAATCCTTGGGCAATCCCATCCTAAAAGTGCTCGTAGCAATCTTCTCGTTCCCCCCGCTGATCTCGTTGTAGAGCTCCCAGTACCGGCTAGCATAACTACGAAGGGTTTCCCTCACCCTCATTTTCATGAACAGCAATGCGTCTACCGGTTGTGGCACCCGGCTACAAGTTACAAACCGGATGCCGAACTTCTATATCAGCTCAGCGAAATTGTGGACAGAACCCTTCTGCAACCCGTTAAACCATCTCAAAGCAGTGGGACCAAGGCTTGAGGGAAAACCTTGCACATCAGTGCGTTATTGTGGGTATGCAGAGACATCTTCTGGATATAGTGACTGACGTGCTCTACTGGGTCCGTTTTCCCATCGTAGGAGTTGAAAGGAGGGCACGTCATCTGGTCTTGTCATCATCGTTTTCAACCATGACAAGGCGACCAGCAAAAGGGTAGAATATATCTAATGTGCGGGACAGAGAGTTTTTAAGGTGATCAATCACACTGCTAGCTTGTAGTTCTTTTTCTTGTGAAGGTGTAGATTTGAAGAAAAGGAGACCCTTTTGGATATGATCAACTAAAAGCAGCTGGATCCTATGGAGTTAAGTCAATCCTTCGAGTTTACTCTTTGGGACTCACTGCTGCCTGAATGGTACTGATGGATATGAAGCGAATGTGTGACATCTCTGCTTCAGACTACTGCTACTAGATGAATGCAAGGAGATTTATGATACCATATGAAAACTATGTGTGAAATAGACATGGTTCAAAATATGTGTGAAATAAACATTACTCTAACCGTATGTTATGTTTAGTTCTCCCAAAAAAGAAAGAAAAAGAACAATTATGCACGGCCTATTACACACAATATACACAAATTTCAATTTTTATACAGAAATCATAATTTAAAATAATAATTGTGCGCACCGAAAATGAGGCTAATGGCCTAGGGCTCACTCGGACTCACAACTTATTTGTATGGTGGGTTTGGGTTTCCTACACTGAGTCGTCCTCGGCACGGAGACTCAATGAGATCACTTTTCTCTCCTCAACTGCCTGAATCACCTTCTACTCCCTTTGCTTTCTTCCTCTATCTCCTTCTTTTTCAGTAAATTTTCCAACCCCTTCTTCTCCCCAAACTTCTCATATTTATAGTTCTAAGTTAGTGGAAAGGTTATGATCACTTTCCAATTAGTGCAGCGAGCGGTCCAGTATCATCGAACATAAGTGGGAGGTTAGGTGGGAGTGGGAAGTGGTGAGGATGGCTTTGGAACTTGGTTCCCACTTCTGTAGATACACTCAGCAGCGATGCACCCAAAGGCGCTGCCAAGCATCCACCGAACAGCACGTTCGGACGCCGTCCACAACATTGATCGGTAAGGACTTGTCGAGCACAAACAAGGAGGCAAAATTTTGGGCCAACGACTTGTGTAGATTTGGGCTGGGCCTGCAGAGAGAGAGAAAGAGAGAGAGAATAGGAGTATGGGCCGCATCTTCGCATAAGAATTAATGGCCCAAGTGGGCTCGAGTATGGGTGCTGTGCAATAATTTTAATTCAAAAAATAAACCATGTGATCGGGTCAAAAAATGCCAAAATGTCCTCGACAATGTTAACATCAATGCCAAATTTGTGAAGCCCAATATGTACGTGGCCAATGTCTTGTCTTGTATCCACCATGTGAACACTAAAATCATGTTTAGTCTTTTTGCTCTCATATTTTTTGCATGTATGTTTGTTACCATGTTTGCCTGAATTGCTGTCTTCCATCTTTTCTTTTTCATAAATTTCATTAATTTACCTTGATATTTGAGATAATGCCAATTAGGTCTAGATCATTTCAAAATTGATCAATTTGGTCTTTATAACCAACTTAGTCTCTAGGACAAAGAACAAAAAAAATTCACATATTAAACATTTATTTTTATTTTTTTTTTCAATTACCTCACAATCATTAGGCTAACACTCGAATGTCATAATTATTGCCAAATAATTTTGGAACTCCATGTTAGGTAGAATCGCAATCACAACAATATGGCTAAGGGTGTGTTTGGTTGAAGGTAGAATAGGATAGATGGAAAATAAAAGTGAGAAAATAGGAGTGGGTGTTATTTAGTAAGAAGGAAAAGAGAAAAATTTTGAGTAGGACTCAAGCATTTTCCACCCAAACTCACAAAAGTCTGCCTCTCTGAAATAAAGAGAAAACAAGCATTTTCACACCTATTGTTGGTGAATGACAAAAGTGCCATCACCAACTTTTTGTCTTCTTATTTCTACTTCTCCCCTTTTTTTTTTCTTCCATTTCTTATAAACAAAACGTCAATTTTGGGCCTTTTTTTTTTTTTTTGGGTACTATCTCTTTTTTTTTCTTTTTCTTTTTCTTTTTTTTCTTTTTTTCCCTTTATCTCTTTTTTTTTTTTTTTTTTGGGCATTTGCTTATTTTATAAATTTAAAAAAAAATTAAGTGTCCCTATAAAATTTTTAATTAAAAATACGATACTTTTTGTTTATATATTTAGTAAAGATATAATGATAAATTTATACCAACTTCTTTTTTATTCTCTTATTTTTCATCTCAACTAAACAAAAAAAAAAATCATCCCTCTACTTTTCCACCTCTCCAATCAAACACAAATTAAAGAAATCTAAATCTTTTCTATCCTCCCACAATTTATATTCTCTCACTTTTCTATCTCTCCAACCAAACGGGCCCTTAAAGCATTAGCATCAACTCTTCTTAAAAATTTAGCATTTAACACATTAAAAAGCTACTTTATCTACTAACACACCAAACTCTATGTCACACCTCTTAATTTTCACTTCTATTCCTTTTTTTTATTCAATCCTCTCTGTCACACCTCTTAATTTTCACTTCTATTCCTTTTTTTTTCATTCAATCCTCTCTCTCTCTCTCTCTCCCTCTCTCCACAACATTACAAAACCTAAAAAATTAAATAAAATAAAAAAACTCCAATCTAAGAAATTCACTGCAAAGCAAAGTGGCTATGGCCATGGAGAAAACCACACATCAAAAGCAACCACACCCAAAACTCACATCCAATTTCTCTTTGGGATTAACCCAAACCCAAATCATACATCCAAACCCTCAAACCAAGTCTAGGAACCCAAACTCACAGACCTAAAATAAACCCCCAAAATTTCATTCTTTTCAAACCCTAAACAACCACACCCATTCCAACAAATCCCCAAACCCACAAACAATGGGAAAAGGAGATTTTTAGCCAAAAACAAATCTAAAAAATAAGAGAAAAGGGATATATAAGGGAAATAGAGCGAGGGAATAACAACCAACTCGGTGATGGTATTGGCCATATGGCTTATAGGCCATGGCTGGGCCTGTGCAAGAAGAGAGAGAAGCCAATGAGGGATAGTCTTAAAGGCTCACTCACGGTGGTCATTGTGGTGGAGCCGTGGAGGTTTGATATAGAGAGATGGAGAATCACTACCGTGATAGTAATGGTGTTTGGTGGTCCATGGTGACCATTGGTGATGGCCGATGTGAGGCTGAGCTTTTGGAACTCATCCATGGAAGCTTTGGCTATGGAGTTTCAAGAGAAGAAAGAGAGAGAGTCAGTACTCAGTAGAGATGAGAGAAATGAAGGCCTACGCTACACAAAGTCCTCTAGAATTGAATAAACAATTTTGTAAGCAAGAATGAAAATTTGGGTTCTTTATTCTGTTCGAAAAACTACATTCTGGTCTAACGACTGTAATATTAGGTCATCCCATGAATCAAGTTTTAGCATCAAATGTAAAGTAATGTATAGATTCACAAAATATCTGGCCATTTATTTGTTTTTCATTTATAAATAACCGTGGTCACTCATAAAACCAATGGACTCCAGCCTACAAACGCAAGATATATATACTATTTTTAGCATTCTCATTCTCTCATTATCATACAAGTATAACCAATTGAAGAAAATGGAAATGACAGATTGTACACAGGTTCTAGATTTTTTTTTTTTTTTTTTTTTATTTTTTTTTTTTTTCCCTAAAGACACAGGTTCTAGTTAGCAAAAAGAAAGTGCTCATAAATTTATCATTAACGCATCTAAAAATTTTCTACTAATATCTTACCACATTGGTTAGTATGGTAAGACTGCCTATCTTGATGGCTTTTTTTAACAGAAAAGCTACATACTTGATACCTCAACACAACATAACCCCTTTACATTTGCGCAGCCCAATGAGGCATCTCAATCTGACATCAGTTGTATGCCTCACAAGCTTCGGGCAACCTTTTCGTACAAATCGCGAGGCCAATTCCTTTTCAAGTTATTAGCAATAAAGCTTGCAATCTGCAAAGACAAAAAGATAACATCAAGTATACCTCAATGATTTTCTTTCAACTTTTATAATACCAAGTTGATATGGCAATCCTATCAACCTTGTATTATAAAAGTTGAAAGCAAATGGGATGCTGAAAGTACTTATTTAGGTATACTTGACGACATGATCACATCAAGAATACCTAAACAATTACTTCAGCATCCCATTTGCTTTCAACTTTATAATGCTTGAGCGTCAAATTTTAAGCTATGCAGAGACTATAAGAAAAAAATAGTTGCAGATCACGACTGAGAGAATAATGGAAGGAAAACAGAAGAATTTTAGTAACTTATTTTAAGATACCTTAGCCCTCAAGGCACGAAGTGATCCATCAGAATCTGTTACATTGTCCAGGCAAGTAAGCGCAACCTTCAGAAGGTCTGGAACACAATCTTGAACATGAGGTGATAAATTCTGGAACACATCAATGGTAGCATCCGGTGCTCGTGGATCTAATGGAAGAAATGGAAGTTTAGCAACCTCCCTCAAAGCATCTAGATGATGGCCCAATCTTGCCAACTTGTGGATGGACAATATTGCCTCAAGTTGTCTTAACACGGTTTGTTGCGCTAAAACATGCTCTCTCTCTTGAGGACTGCACAGTTAACTCAAGTATCTTTAGGGGAAAAGTTACATAGAATGGAGAGCATATAAAATGTAAAACATATTATAAATACATTATGGAAATCATTGACAACGGCAGTTAACAGCCCAAGAGGACCAAGACCATAGTTAAAGATTCACAATCATTGGTGATCAATTTTGACTTTTGAAAACAACAACAAATGTCCCAGTAACTAAGCACTGCCCAATTGAAGCATAAAAACAACAAAAAGCCTTGTAACTAGTTGCTACAGCGCATGCGCGCAGGGGGAGGGGGTGGGTTGTGTGTTGTGCAAAGAAGCCAGTAGCAGCAACATAAGTCACCAATAGTTTCTGACATACATTCTAAACAAAATTGTGTGGAATAACTTAAGCGGAGGTATTAAAAATTAAAACAAAACAACTTTGTCAGAAAATTGTACACTTCAAGGTATTTCAAAGAAGATTAAGAATGTAATTTCAAAATTCACTGTGATGATGAATAATTTGCTAACTATAAATTTATACCAGATAAACTGAGTTACACCAAATTAAACTCAACTAAGCATGAATCCCAATTACTTTGGGCCAGCTTGAGTTTTGACATTCATTTGCTTATAAATTAAACCAGGATGTAGTTAATGACTCTATACTATAATGACTTGAAAAAAAAATTCATAATTTTAGGAATAATAAAATTCACACATACTCCAGAATATGAGCTTTTCAATTAAAGCCTCAATGTGTCAGAAGGTTTGTCTTGCTTGAAATTTTCTTCTACTAACGTTTATGATTGAACTTAGGTTACAATAATAGAAGAACTACGACCAAAACTAGCTAAAAACATACATGAAAAGTACATTTTGAAAATGCTGAGTATTGGAATAACCTGACTTCAGGATAATATCTGTATGTCTCCAGTATTTCATTGCCTGAATGAATGAGGCCAGCAGTCTGGCTCTCACCATCTAATCTACCACGTGAGAGGGCGCATATTGCTTCAGAGAGGCACTTATTGATAGTATCCAGTGCCATTGAAAATGCCCCAACTCTCTTCTGAATTTCTATTGACTGAAGTTCAATGATAAAATAAAGGGACAAAACATAAGGTTAAACACTGAAAAAAGAAAGAAATTAGTTGAAGCAACACCATTAGAAAGAAAGAAATATTAATAGTTGAAGCTGGCGGAAAATGAATAAGACTAGCAATAAGAAGAGAGGTAAGCACAAGAAAAGAAAGTAAAGATGTTTGAAACATAAGACATGGGAAAGAAGTAGATGCCTACTCTGAATACTTCATATTGAAAAAATCTTATACGATTTATAATCTCGAAAATATCAACATATAATCAGCACTTCAGTTTAACCCCAAAAAAAAAAAAGCTCAACTAAGGGTAGACTGTGCAGCCATGGAAGATTACTTTTTTTTTTTATTTTGTTATTTAAATTATTATTATTATTATAAAATTTTTTAATTTTTAAATTTTTATAATAGAATTAGGACTCCTATTTTGACTAGCAAGTGACTCCTAGTTAGACAAGTGAACTAAAATCCTAATAGGCAATAAAAGAAATAACTTGAACTCAAAAAATACACCTATGATACCTAGGATCTCCCAGAAAGTTCTAGACTCAGCAAATTTCCAAAATAATCCTAATCCATATGAGTTGAGGAAATTACAGTTTTGCCCATGAATACAGAGTTACCATAACTGTAAAGAAAAACCCAAATTAAAATCAGTGTTAACCCAGAACTAGTATAACTAGACTTTAAAGAAATATGATTGATAGTACAGTGGGACCATAAAATAAATCTTGACTAGATGACTTGCGAAATAGTAATCTTCCATGGTTGGATCACTTACTATTTCATGTGAGATGGCTCATCGGTTGTGGACGTTTGTTTTTACAACTTTTGAATTTTTGTGGGTCATACCTAGATCAATTCCAGATTTGCTCTTTGGCTGATGGAATTGGTTGGGGAAGTATTGTCTCATATTTGGAATTTAGTTTCATTGTGCTTACTTGGGTGTCTTTGGAAGGAGCGGAATGGCGGACTTTTGAGGAATTGGATAGTTCCGGAGATTGCTTTTTTTAGTGGAACTCTATTTGATTGGTCTCGGACTTGGGGACTCACGACTAGTGATTCTCTCCCTTCTTTTCTTAGCTCTCTTCTTTTTGTAATTAATCTGTTGCTTGGGTTTCTTCTGTTTCTTTTTTCTTTTTTCCTTTTCTTGTAATTTTTGGATTTGCTATGTGCTTTTCCTGCATAGATTAGCCCTTTGTATATATATCATTCTTATCCAAAAAAAAAAAAAAAAAAAGTAATCTTCCATGGCTGCACAGTCTACCCTTAGTTGAGCTTTTTTTTTTTTGGGGTTAAACTGAAGTGCTGATTATATGTTGATATTTTCGAGATTATAAATCGTATAAGATTTTTTCAATATGAAGTATTCAGAGTAGGCATCTACTTCTTTCCCATGTCTTATGTTTCAAACATCTTTACTTTCTTTTCTTGTGCTTACCTCTCTTCTTATTGCTAGTCTTATTCATTTTCCGCCAGCTTCAACTATTAATATTTCTTTCTTTCTAATGGTGTTGCTTCAACTAATTTCTTTCTTTTTTCAGTGTTTAACCTTATGTTTTGTCCCTTTATTTTATCATTGAACTTCAGTCAATAGAAATTCAGAAGAGAGTTGGGGCATTTTCAATGGCACTGGATACTATCAATAAGTGCCTCTCTGAAGCAATATGCGCCCTCTCACGTGGTAGATTAGATGGTGAGAGCCAGACTGCTGGCCTCATTCATTCAGGCAATGAAATACTGGAGACATACAGATATTATCCTGAAGTCAGGTTATTCCAATACTCAGCATTTTCAAAATGTACTTTTCATGTATGTTTTTAGCTAGTTTTGGTCGTAGTTCTTCTATTATTGTAACCTAAGTTCAATCATAAACGTTAGTAGAAGAAAATTTCAAGCAAGACAAACCTTCTGACACATTGAGGCTTTAATTGAAAAGCTCATATTCTGGAGTATGTGTGAATTTTATTATTCCTAAAATTATGAATTTTTTTTTCAAGTCATTATAGTATAGAGTCATTAACTACATCCTGGTTTAATTTATAAGCAAATGAATGTCAAAACTCAAGCTGGCCCAAAGTAATTGGGATTCATGCTTAGTTGAGTTTAATTTGGTGTAACTCAGTTTATCTGGTATAAATTTATAGTTAGCAAATTATTCATCATCACAGTGAATTTTGAAATTACATTCTTAATCTTCTTTGAAATACCTTGAAGTGTACAATTTTCTGACAAAGTTGTTTTGTTTTAATTTTTAATACCTCCGCTTAAGTTATTCCACACAATTTTGTTTAGAATGTATGTCAGAAACTATTGGTGACTTATGTTGCTGCTACTGGCTTCTTTGCACAACACACAACCCACCCCCTCCCCCTGCGCGCATGCGCTGTAGCAACTAGTTACAAGGCTTTTTGTTGTTTTTATGCTTCAATTGGGCAGTGCTTAGTTACTGGGACATTTGTTGTTGTTTTCAAAAGTCAAAATTGATCACCAATGATTGTGAATCTTTAACTATGGTCTTGGTCCTCTTGGGCTGTTAACTGCCGTTGTCAATGATTTCCATAATGTATTTATAATATGTTTTACATTTTATATGCTCTCCATTCTATGTAACTTTTCCCCTAAAGATACTTGAGTTAACTGTGCAGTCCTCAAGAGAGAGAGCATGTTTTAGCGCAACAAACCGTGTTAAGACAACTTGAGGCAATATTGTCCATCCACAAGTTGGCAAGATTGGGCCATCATCTAGATGCTTTGAGGGAGGTTGCTAAACTTCCATTTCTTCCATTAGATCCACGAGCACCGGATGCTACCATTGATGTGTTCCAGAATTTATCACCTCATGTTCAAGATTGTGTTCCAGACCTTCTGAAGGTTGCGCTTACTTGCCTGGACAATGTAACAGATTCTGATGGATCACTTCGTGCCTTGAGGGCTAAGGTATCTTAAAATAAGTTACTAAAATTCTTCTGTTTTCCTTCCATTATTCTCTCAGTCGTGATCTGCAACTATTTTTTTCTTATAGTCTCTGCATAGCTTAAAATTTGACGCTCAAGCATTATAAAGTTGAAAGCAAATGGGATGCTGAAGTAATTGTTTAGGTATTCTTGATGTGATCATGTCGTCAAGTATACCTAAATAAGTACTTTCAGCATCCCATTTGCTTTCAACTTTTATAATACAAGGTTGATAGGATTGCCATATCAACTTGGTATTATAAAAGTTGAAAGAAAATCATTGAGGTATACTTGATGTTATCTTTTTGTCTTTGCAGATTGCAAGCTTTATTGCTAATAACTTGAAAAGGAATTGGCCTCGCGATTTGTATGAAAAGGTTGCCCGAAGCTTGTGAAGCATACAACAGATGTCAGATTGAGATGCCTCATCTGGCTGCGCAAATGTAACGGGGTTATGTTGTGTTGAGGTATCAAGTATGTAGCCTTTATGTAAAAAAAAGCCATCAAGATAGGCAGTCTTACCATACTAACCAATGTGGTAAGATATTAGTAGACAATTTTAGATGCGTTAATGATAAATTTATGAGCACTTTCTTTTTGCTAATTAGAACCTGTCTTTAGCACCCCCCCACCCCAAAAAAAAAAAAAAAAAAAAAACTAGAACCTGTGTACAATCTGTCATTTCCATTTTCTTCAATTGGTTATACTGTATGATAATGAGAGAATGAGAATGCTGAAAATAGTATATATATCTTGCGTTTGTAGGCTGGAGCGACTTCCATTGGTTTTATGAGTGACCATGGTTATTTACAAATGAAAAACAACATAAATGGCCAGATATTTTGTGAATCTATACGTTACTTTACATTTGATTCTAAAACTTGATTCATGGGATGACTAATATTACAGCCGAAGTTAGACCGGAATGTAGTTTTTTGAACAGAATAAAGAACAGCAATTGTCATTCTTGCTTACAAAATTGCTTAATCAATTCTAGAGGACTTTGTGTAGCATAGGCCTTCATTTCTCTCCTCTCTACTGAGTACTGACTCTCTCTTTCTTCTCTTGAAACTCCATAGCCGAAGCTTCCATGGATGAGTTCCAAAAGCTTGGCCTCACATCGGCCATCACCAATGGTCACCACGGACCACCAAACACCACCACTATCACGGTAGTGATTCTCCATCTCTCTATATCAAACCTCCATGGCTCCACCACAATGACCACCGTGAGTGAGCCTTTAAGACTCTATCCTCATTGGCTTCTCTCTCTTCTTGCACAAGCCCAGCCATGGCCTAAGCCATATGGCCAACACCATCACCGAGGTGGTTGTTATCCCCTCTCTCTCTCTTCCTTATAAATCCCTTTTCTCTTATTTTTTAGATTTGTTTTTGGTTAAAAATCTCCTTTTCCATTGTTTGTGGGTTTGGGGATTTGTTGGAATGGGTGTGGTTGTTTAGGGTTTGAAAAGAATGAATTTTTTGGGGGTTTATTTTAGGTCCGTGAGTTTGGGTTCCTTGATTTGGTTTGAGGGTTTGGATGTATGATTTGGGTTTGGGGTTTGGGTTAATCTCAAAGAGAAATTGGATGTGAGTTTTGGGTGTGGTTGCTTTTGATGTGTGGTTTTCTCCATGGCCACTTTGCTTCGCAGTGAATTTCTTAGATTGGTAATGGAGTTTTTTTATTTTTTATTTTTATTGTTTAGGTTTTGTAATGGGTTTTGATTTGATTTGGGTTTTGTGTAGGCTTGTGATGGTGAGTTGCAATTTTGGTGGTGGTGGTGGTGGATTTCTATTGGTGTTGGATTTGAGTTTGTGGAGGGAGGGAGGGAGGGAGGGAGGGAGGGAGTTGATGGTGACATAGAGTTAGTTGTAAAAATGGTGTGTTTGTAGATAAAGTAGCTTTTAATGTGTAAAATGCTAAATCTTTAAGAAGAGTTGACGCTAATGCTTTAAGGGTCCCCCAATTGTCCTAACCCTGCCCGTTTGGACACTGTTTTCAGTTCACATTACTCAAATATTTCAACCTTTTTGTGGGTCCCATGCCTGAGCTGAGTGCCAGACTTTTTGTTATTTCAACAGAGTGCCTCTGCCTTTTACCCCTTCAACAGAGTGCCTCTCCCACCATTCTCTTCCTCTCTTATTAGCTCCAAAAAAATCAAAGCTCAAAAAATTAAAGCTAGGGGTGTCCAGGCAAATTGGCGACCCGCCCAACCCGTCCGATTGCCGCCATCTGACCCGATCCGATGACTCCAGCGGTTGGAATCAGTTTTCAACTATGCTAACCCGACACCTAGCGGGTCAGTTATCGGTTTTTCAGTTCAAAAACCGTGAAACCCGACTTGAATTGAAGTCCATTCAATATTCGACCATTTTTTCTAGATTGCGGTCATTTTTTCCCAAATTCCGGCTATTTTTTCCAGATTCTGACCCTTTTTTTCTAGATTCCGACCCTTTTTTTCTAGATTTCGACCCCTTTTTCACTTAAATCCGTCGATTTTTAGCACAATAAACACCGGATCTGGCCAAACTAGTGATTTATCATCACAATTTGGCAAAAATCTCGCTGGATTCGATAGGATCTCACCGGATCTTGGATGGATCTGGCAAGATCTTGCCAGATCTGGCGAGATCTCGTCGCGTTTCGAAGGATTCCGGTGAGATTGGTTTCATCCGAAACTGACCACCACCTGCCGGCGATCCGAATTGACGAATTCGTTACTGTTATGGGTCGGTTGCGGGTTGGGCAAAAACCTGACCCGCCCGACCCTTGGACAGCCCTAATTAAAGCAGAGAGCAAAGCACAGAAAGCAAGCTCCGGTGTCCGTCACATGCAAGGTCGACGCGATGCGGCGGTGCTTTACGTCACGTGCGACTCCGATATCCACTCGAAGTCCAAACAGCGTCGATCTCCACCCTTTTCCTTTCTTTCATTTCTTACTTGTGGGTTTTGTTTGTGTTTGGAGAATACATTTTTAGATTTATTGTGTGGATTAACATGTTTGTGGGTTTGTGTTTGTTGGTTAGTGTGTATGATCGGTATCATGTTTTTATGGGATTGATTTTCTAGGTTTGAGAAATCGGTACCAATGATTTTTTTTTTGGATAAAGTTACCCACATGTTTCTGTGAAGAAGAAAAGAAAGAAAAAAGAATGAAGAAGAAAAAACAAGGCCGTTGGGGTGAGTCTGTGAAGAAGAAAGAAAGAAAAAGAAAGAAGAAGAAAACATGAAATCCAAAAAAGCCGTTGAGTTGAGTGAGTCTTTGAAGAAGAAAGGAGAGAAATAAAATAAAATAAAAGCAAGGACGTGACTTATCTGACCGTAGGTCGCTTACTGTGTGTTTAATTGCGAAAATGTTATTGGAAACTGAGTTTTGGAAACTGAAAACACTTAAAATGTGTTTTTAGTTTCCATAACTCATCACTCAAAATCAGATAATTGAGTGATGGAAACAAAAACTGGAAACAAATCCAAACAGATTTTTTTTTTTTTTTTTTTGGTGGGACTCACATATTTTGAGTTATGAGTAATGAAAACAGAGTTATGAGTTATGGAAACAACAAATCCAAACAGTCTCGATTTCTTTCATTTGTGTTTGATTGGAGAGGTGGAAAGGTGGAGCGATGAGATTTTTTTTTGTTTGGTTGAGATGAAAAATAAGAGAATAAAAAATGAAGTTGATATAAATTTATCATTATATCTTTACTAAATATATAAACAAAAAGTAACACATTTTTTAATTAAAAAATTTTATAGGGACACTTTAATATTTTTTTTTTATTTATAAAATAAGCAAATGCCAAAAAAAAAAAAAAGAGATAAAGGAAAAAGAAAAAGAAAAAGAAANTAAAGGAAAAAGAAAAAGAAAAAGAAAAGAAAAAAAAGTGAGATGAGCACCCAAAAAAGAAAAAAGAAAAAGGCCCAAAACCAACGTTTGTTTATAAGAAATGGAAGAAAAAAAAAAAAAGGGAAAAATAGAAATAAGAAGACAAAAAGTTGGTGATGGCACTTTTGTCATTCACCAACAATAGGCGTGAAAAAGCTTGTTTTCTCTTCATTTCGGAGTGGCAGACGGTTTGGGCGAAAAATGCTTAGTCCTACTCAAAATTTTTCTCTTTCCCTATTTACTAAACAACACCCACACCTATTTTTTCTCATATTTTCTCACTTTTATTTTTTATCTGTCCTGTTCTACCTTCAACCAAACACACCTTTAACCATACTGTTGTGACTGCGATTCTCCCTAACGTGGAGTTCCAAATTATTTGGCAATAATTATGACATCCGAATGTTAGCCTAATGATTGTGAGGTAATTGAAAAAAAATTAAATGTTTAATATGTGAATTTTTTTGTTCTTTGTCTTAGAGACTAAGTTGGTTATAAAGACCAAATTGATCAATTTTGAAATGATCCAAACCTAATTGGCATTATCTCAAATATCAAGGTAAGTTAATGAATTTTATCAAAAAGAAAAGATGGAAGACAGCAATTCAGGCAAACATGGTAACCAACGCACATGCAAAAAATTATGAGAGCAAAAAGACTAGACATGATCTCAGTGTTCACATGATGGATACAAGACAAGACATTGGCTACGTACATGTTGGCCTTCACAAATTTGGCAATGATGTTAACATTGTCGAGGACAGTTTGGCATTTTTTACCCGATCACATGATTTATTTTTTGAATTAAAATTATGATTTTAAATTATGATTTCTGTATAAAAATTGAAAATTGTGTATATTGTGTGTAATAGGCCGTGCATAATTGTCCTTTTTCTTTCTATTCTGGGAGAACTAAACATAACATACGGTTACGGTTAGAGTATTGTTTATTTCACACACATATTTTGAACCATGTCTATTTCACAGATAATTTTCATACGGTATCATAAAGCTCCTTGCACTCATCTAGTAGCAGTAGTTTGAAGCAGAGATGACACACATTCGCTTCATATCCATCAGTACCATTCAGGCAGCAGCGAGTCCCAAAGAGTTAACTCGAAGGATTGACTTAACTCCGTGGATCTCCAGCTGCTCTTAGTTGATCATATTCAAAAGGGTCTCCATTTCTTCAAACCTACACCTTCACAAGAAAAAGAACACCAAGCTAGCAGTGTGATTGATCACCTAAAAACTCTCTGTCTCGCACATTAGATATATTCTACCCTCTTGCTGGTCGCCTTGTCATGGTAGAAAACGATGATGGCAAGACCACCTCTTTCTTTGTTGACTTCAATAACCTTGGAGCCCAATTTGTTCAAGCGGTGGCTGATGATGTTACTGTGGCAGATATCCCTGATCCCATATATGTTCCAGACATTGTCAACTCCTTTCTGATGAATGGCGTATTGAACTACCAAGGCATTTCCAAGCCATTTTTAGCTGTGCAGGTAACTGAGCTTGTTGATGGTATTTTCATCGGCTGCACTTTAAACCATTGTGTAGTCGATGGTAGTCCATTTTGGCATTTCTTTAACACTTAGTCTGAAATATCTAGAGGAAATATTATTGATCCCACGTCACAATCTCCTCTAATTTTCCAACGTTGTTATTTTGATGGTATTATCGATTTCCCACTTCATATTCCTTTCCATCAGAATGAAATCTCTGATGAGAGATTGAGAGGTCCTTTCCTACACCTCTCAAAACAAAAAGTTTTTCATTTTTCCAAGGAGAAAATCGCACAACTCAAAGCAAAAGCCAATGCTGAAATGGGCACCACCACCATCTCGTCCCTTCGAGCAGTAATGGGTCATCTTTGGCGAGCTGTGGTTCACAGCCGGCATTACAAGGACAATCAAGAGGTTCATTACCGTTTACTTGTGGGAGTGAGGCAAAGAATACAACCACCATTGCCAGCTGAGTACGTAGGAAATGCAGTTTTATATGGAACATAACAAATACCGTAGACAATCTTCTTGAACATGGACTAGGCTGGGTGGCTTGGCAAATAAATAAGGCAATTGCTACTCAAACAGCAGAAGAAGTGAAGTATATAGAGGACTGGGTAAACTCCCCAAAGATATTTAAATTTAGTGCCGTAACAAGTAATGCAATGATCACTGGAAGCTCGCAACGATTCAATGTGTATGGTAAGACTTTGGCTGGTGTTAGCAATAAGTATGATGGAAAGTTAACAGTGTTTCCTGGGATAGAAGAAGGAAGCACGGATTTTGAAGCTTGTCTTTCACCAGAGACATTGCAGGCTATGGCAAATGATGCAGAGTTCATGGAGGCTTTAGCCTCATAATTAAACTTTGTTGTGAACCTTCTTTTACACGGAAATGTTGGAAATGCAATTTGAAATTACAAGCCTCTAGATGTAGAGCATCTGCATCAGATGTGGCAAAAATTATGCCATTTTGCCACACTAAAATCCTATTTTATTATTTTGCCACATTATTTTATAACATACCATTTATCAGATATTCTATACTTCAATTATATACATTAAAATAATATTTACTACCCATTAAAATAATATATTAATTACTCCCTATCATCCTCATACTCATCGTCAACAACAACAACGACACAACCATACTACCGCAACAATGGCCACCAATAATCACTGCGCGACAACATCGACAGCCACCACCGGCACAACCGATATCCACCAACGCCACCTCAAAAAAAAAAAAAAAAAAAAAAAACACAACAAATCTCAGAACCGTCAAATGTTTTCTTTTTCTTCACTTCTCTCTCTCTCTGACCCTCTCGCCTCTCTTTGATTTATAATTTCTCTCTTTTCCTCTGACCTTTCAGTCCATAACCTCTAATTCTCTCTTCGTCTGTCTGGTGGCATTGTGGTGGTAGGTTCACTGATTTCACCTTTGTGGTGGCCCCATGGTTGTGGGTTTTGTAGTGGATCGGTTTGATTTGGATCGATCGGTGATAGAGGATATGGGTTCTTTATGGGTGTGTTAGAGTTTTGTAGGTTTTGGTTTGGATTGTTGGTTTGGGTCTGTTGTGGGTTGGTCGGTGGCAGATTGTCAAAAAGCCATAGAGGAGATGTGATGAAGATTTTGTGGGTTTGAAATGTTTGTGAATTTGTTGATGCATGTGGTCTGTGGTTGCTGGTTCTGGGTTTGTATGGTTGATGGTTTTTATGGTTTTGTTGACGCCATTATTTTGCTGGATTTGTGGTTTTTGCTGATTCCATTGTTTTGCTGGTTTGTGGGTTTTGATTGTGGTCGATGGTCATTGGGTTTCTAAGATTTGTTGGGTCGGGGAATCGGTGAAGGGAACCGGTGAGGGAATCGGTGAAGAGAGAGTGGAGATGGAGGTGGTGAGAGCTGAAGGAGAAGGTGAAAGAATGAGAGAGAAAGAAGAATAAAAAAGAATAAATTCATTTGTCACATTGGTTCTGTACCGTGGCAAATTTATGATGTTACTGTAGCATGTTGCAAAAAAAATGAGATATGGCATATCTGATAAATGAGGTTAAATGGTGTTTGGTGTGCCAAATGTGCCAAATATTTAGCATTTGGCACAGCTGATAAAGATGCTCTTAGGTGATCTTCAATGTTCTTGAAAAATATGAGATGCAAAACTTAATGGTAGTTTTGTCTATGTAAGAGTTAATTGCTTGAATGCAATAACTAATTCAATGAGGTGATTTTGCCTCATTTTTCTTGCGACTATCATTGTACTAAAATATAATAGCAATGGGAAACCAAAAAAAAAAAAAAAAAAAAAAAAAACTCAGAGAAGGACAAGGATGCCAAGATCAACTTTAGGTGGTCACACCCATGTAGAATTTGTTACTTGAGATACTTGTAGATGAGGCTTTTCATGGAAATAAGAAATTCAACATATTTACAAAGGCATCATATGCTAAAGCAGCTAAAGCAATTGGTGAGAAATTTGTCATTGAATGTACACCAAAGCATGTAGAACAATGCTTTAAAACACTCAAAAAATTGGACTATTATTGTAGAACTTTGTAACAGGAAAAGTGGGTTTAGATCAGTGGCAGAGCCAAATTTCAGCTTCGGGGAGGCAACATTAAAAGAAAATAATAAAAATATTGATCCTTATATTAATTGAACCATGTTGAATTAAATCATTTAGCCAAAAAAAAAATGTTGAATAAATCAACACTTTATTTTTCAAATTCTTTTTGTGGAAAAGCATGGTCAACTAGTTGACAAGGTCCACATTGTAGATATGTTCTTCACACTTGATCTCCATCATTAGGATAGTAGTAAAAAAAATTTCTTCTTAAAGGAGGATCTGAAGGAAGATTGCAAATCTATCTTGATATGAGTTTGTTTAGAATTCCCCGGACTCCTTATTACATTTAGGATTCTCCACAATTTAATTAACTACAAATATTTATTTTATATATTAATTTTTTAAAACAATGAAACAAAATTAGCCCATCCGGAGTTACTCACAATCAAAGTAAGAGATTAATCAAAAGACCAAAAGTTTAGACATCTAATTTGATTGTTCAAAATACTTATGAAAATAATAAAAATCTAGAAGTGTTAAGGGTATAAATATACTTAGAAATTACATTTTTGCTTCCTTTTCAACATTTCTTTCGCTATTCTTCTAGGTATTAAAATTTTGGATATAGCAAAAATTCATACTTTGAAACTGTGAAATTAAAGTAAGAGATAGAGGAGACAAAAAAAAAAAAAAAATATATATATATATATATATTTTATATAATGGTTGCGGTGAGGTTTTGGTGCCTCACACAGCTTGTAAATTTTATTATTATTTTGCTTAGAATTTGAGTGTTTTTTTTTTTTTTTTTTTTTTTATTGGTAGAAACTTTTAGTTTGTATCATTGTAAATTAAGTTCAAATCTTTTCACTATTCTTATTTCTCTCATATTAGTTTTTGACTTTTTTTTTTTATTGTTTATTTCCCCCTCCTTAACATAGGCACATCCCAATCATGCACAATTTCTGAAGAAGAAAATTGAGATGTTTGATGAGATGAGTTTGGTTGTGGGGTAAGGATATGGCTGCTATAGCTTTTTCCAAGGGAGTTGGTGATATAGGTGTAGAAGCATTGGATAACTGATGTTGACGGTGATGTTGATGGCTTATCCAAAAAGAAGCAAGTTGATCCCTCGCATGTTGCCATAAATGAAACAAGGTCTCACAGGAAATGAAGTCATGCTACTATGATTGAAGTTGCTGTTTACCAAGATTTGCCTACAAAACTTGGTAAGGTTGAGGATGAATGGGTTATGAAGATGGATAGGTTTGAAGAAGGACGAGTTATGAAGATGGGCAGGGTTGAGGAAACTATGCTTGTGTCTACATTTGACCATTTGAATGGGAATGAAAAGCAAGCTAGGTCATTCATGTTGAAAAATGACAAGCTCCATAGATAATGGCTTTAAAATATTTGTAGATGCATTTTGTTAGAATTTGGATGTGTCTATTTGGACAATTTGGCAATTAGGAATTTATCAAAATAATTGTATTAGATTATTTTGTAGGTTGAACTATTTAGCCTACGTGGCATCCTAAACTATTTGAAATGGGGCTTATAGATATTTTGAATTATGAGAAGTATGGTTGATTATATGTGTGTGTGTGTGTATTTTTATGTACGTTACCGTCCATATATATGAGCAAAATGAGTGAACAACTAATTTTTATTGTATGTGTTGTCAAAATTTTAGTTTGAAAACGAAATTCATACTTGGTTTATTTATTTATATTGATTACATTAGTTGGGTTTACACAATACACAAGTTATACATGTTTTAAATTATACAAGAAATGTTATAAAAAATTTGTGCATGGAAAATACTAGAAAACGTTCTCAAGCTCATTTTCAAGGTTATTACCAAATACTAGAAAATGAGATAGTTTTCAAGAAAATGCTTTCTGAAAAATGAGTAAATTCTAGAAAACATTAATGCTGAAATAAACCGAGTGTAAGTGTTGACTGTTATGAACCAGTGCATGCCTAATTGCAACTTGAATTGTATGTATATTGAAGCACTTTCATAGCTAGGTAAGTGTTGATTGTCATGAACCAGCGCATGCCTAATTGCAACTTGAATTGTATGTATATTAAAGCACTTTCATAGCTAGGTATTTGTTTGAGTTCAACATTACGATAGTTCAACTATTTTAAGTTGAAGCTCTTTTCACAGAAAAATATATATGTAGACCTTTTTACTTGAGTAGTGTTTATTATACACACATTTAAACACAAAAAAGAACAATTGAAATTGTGATTTGAAGTCATGATGATTTCAAGTCATAGTTTCAGTTATTTTTTATGTGTGTAAAAGTGTGTATAATAGCACGTGTAATAGTTTTTATACATAAAAATATGTAGTCATTTTGTTACAACCATTCTACTAGTAGATGATGTACTAGTAAAGATTTTAAACGAAATTGAAGTAAGAATATGACAATGTACATGAATATTATTTCATTTTTTTCCCTTTAAGTGGCTATCAATATAAATGCATCTGTAAAACTTATAAAAGTTTGCAATTTGATCCCAAATAAGAAGATAACAATGTATGTGAATATTATTTCATTTTTTCCCTTTTAAGTGGCTATCAATATAGATGCATCTGTAAAACTTAAGAACGTATGGTTGGAGTAATTTTGAGGATGGAAAAAGGAGGGTAAAATAGGAGAGAAAATGTGTAGGAATGGTGTTTGATTGGAAGGGGGAGGGGTAGAGAAAATTGGTGGGGCTTGGCTATTTTCTCTCTGGGCCCACCAAAATTCAATTTCCCCAAATTGGAGAGAAAACATAAGGAAAACAATGAGCAAAAGTTCTTGTGTATTTTGGACGAAATTGCCCCCACTAATGGTCATTATTATGCCCCAGCAAGTTTGCTTCTTACCCTCTTTTTTGTTGTTGTTGTTGTTGTTGTTGTTGTTTGATGTGCATGATGTTAACGTGTATAATATATTGTGGGCTTTAGGCCTAATTAGGTTACTTGTATAGCACACATATTTATTTGTACTACAAATATATTTACTTGTACTGCACACATATGCCTCCTATATAAAGGCACCTATGTACATTCTTTCATCATGAAATACAATACAATTACATTTAGTATTTCTAACATGGTATCAAAGCTATCTTCTTGTGGCCATGGTTTTCTGTCCTTGTGGTATATTTAAGAGCAATCTTTGTCTTCCTCAGTGTTTTTTTTCACTGCGTTCATCTTTTTTGGCTTCTTACTACTACCGTCAAAACTCTCCGGTATAGTCATGCCACCGTTAGAAGTCGCATCAACACTGCAAGACCATTGTCATCCTCAAATACCGTAATAGAGCCAAACTTCATTCAAGGGATCTTCTCAACCTTATCAAATCTCAAGATTTCATCAAGCTTCCATGTTGAGTTTGAGAGGGGGTGTTAGAAATATATTAGCCCATTAGCATAAGCCCAAGCCTAATTCTACTTTATGTGCAAGCCAAGTCTGCTACTTATACTAGAAGTCTATTAGTCTAGGGTTTAGTATATTATATATACACATGTTATGATTCATTGTAACATAGGATTTGTACTACACTCTAATATATTATCGATGTAACCCTTTAGGATTTCCTCCGTGAATGTAGGCTGTTAGGTTGAACCATGTAACCCTCGTGTTATTGTGTTTTATACTTTATGCTTTCGCTTCCGCATCCATACTAGCATATTCAATATGGTGTATCAATGCTAATATTTAACATAGTATCAGAGCCACTGCTCTAATCCTTTAGTGTGCTACTCTTAAGCAGTCTTGTCTTCTTGGGTGTCATCTGCAGCCGTTGTTGTGAGCAGCATCATTGCCTCCACCGCGACTTAAGTACATCAAAAGTAATCTCTTCGATCTGAATTTCTATGAAATATCGTCTTCATCAGACCTTCCACGTGCCACTATAATTCTCGGCGCTAATGGCACACGCGTCCACGCGCCGCCAATATTCTTCACGCACCGTCACGTGCCTCCACGCGCTTCCACGTGCTAGACTCGGTCTGCTGATGTCATCATCTTCGCTATGTCATCCCTAGTGACGTCTTCAATGCTTGCGTCAGCAACACGTCAGGTTGATTACGTCAGCACTCAGAAGGGATCACGTCATCATCGTTGACCGCGTTGACTTTGACTGGGCTGTTGACTTTTCTCAAAGTTGACTTTTTTTAGTCCAAGTTTTCCTTACCTAGTTTTTTTGCGTAGGTTTCATTTTTGCAGTCCATTTTTGCATATTTTTCTTCTAAATGAAGAATAAGTGCAGGTCTTTTTCTTATTACAACAATCGTCGCTGCCAATCCTTCAAACCTTTATGCAAATTTTGCAAACATTTTGGCCACAATATTGAGACTTGCTATCATCGCAACAAATCAGCTGTTTCAATTTCTGCTGCTACTATTGCTAACACTAAGAGTGTCCAACCAATGGCTTCTGTCTCTACATAGTCTAAGTCTTCTGGATCCACTTTCTCCATTTCCAGAGATGACCTTATAAATATCATCGCCAATGTCATTCGTATGGTTGGTAATGCATCTTATTCCTCTTCTCTCTTAGCTTTATCTAGTATGCCTCCTTCATCTTGGCTTATGGATTTTGCTTGTTGCAGTCACATGACACCTCACTCGTCTTTATTTTCTGACCTTAAACCTGCATCACACCATTTTAATATTCGTACAGCAAATGGTTCCACAATGTCTGGTCATAATATAGGTTCAGTTTCAACCTCCAACCTCTCGGTTCCTGGAGTCTTTAATGTTCCTGACCTTTCTTATAATTTATTTTTTGTGGGATAATTAGCTGAGTTGGGTTATCGCATTACCTTTGATTATTCTGGGTGTATTGTGTAGGATCCTAGGATGGGACAGGAGCTTGGGACCAGTCCTAGAGTTGGGCGTATGTTTCCCGTGGACAACCTTCGTCTTCCACTTGTTGCTCCTGTTTCTGTTGCTGCAGCTGTTGCAGCTTCTTCCACTCATTCCCTTGCACTTTGGCATGCTTGACTTGGTCACGCATATTCCTCTCGGGTACAACAATTGGCTTCTAGAGGTTTGTTAGGTTCAGTGTCTACAGAAAATTTTAATTGTGTTTCATGTCAGTTAGGAAAACAACTAGCTTTGTCTTTCAATACTAGTGAATCAATATCCACTGATATCTTTGACCTTATTCATTCTGATGTTTGGGGGCCGTCCTCTGTCTCTAATATTGGTGGGTCTAGATATTTTGTTGTCTTTGTTGATGATTACTCTCGCTATAGCTGGATTTTTAATATGAAACATTATTCTGAATTATTGGAAGTATATTCTAATTTTGTAAAAATGGTTGAAACTCAGTTTTCCAGACGCATCAAAATTTTTCGATCTGATAATACTCTTGAATATACTTAATATGCTTTCCAAGTTATTTTGCATTCCTATGGCACTGTTCATCAACTAACTTGTCCAGGTGCCTCTCAGCAAAATGGTAGAGCCGAACGAAAACTTCGTCATATTCTGGACACTGTTCGTGCTCTTCTTCTCTTTGCCAAAGTTCCTGCTCCTTTTTGGGGTGAAGCTTCTCTTCATGCTGTTTATACTATTAATCGCATTCCGAGTCCTGTTATCCAAAATCAAACTCCATATGAGTGCCTTTTTGGGTCACCTCCAGACTATCACCACCTTCGCTTTTTCGGTTCTGCTTGTTTCATTCTTCTTCAACCACATGAACATAACAAACTTGAGCCTCGGTCAAGACTTTGTTGTTTTCTTGGCTATGGCGAAACTCAAAAGGAGTATAGGTGTATTGATCCTGTCTTTCATCGTCTTCGTATCTCCCGTAATGTTGTCTTTTGGGAATATCGCCTTTTTGTCAAGCTCTCTCATTTCATTGCTTCCCTGTCTTCTTCCTCTGTCTTAGATCTTTTTTTAGATGAGGCATATATTCCTTCTGTAGCTGCTCCTGATCCTCTTGTAGTTGCTCCTGATTCTGTTGCTGTAGACTTCTCTGTCCAACCACCAGATATCACTGATCCCTTTCTTAGTTCACCCTTTAATAAATAGGTGGAAGATGAACAGGTTGAAGATGAGCTACCCAACCCTAATCCTGAGCTTGGGTCTCCTGCTCCTGCTCCTGCTCCGCCTGAAGATCTTGCACAAGACATTCCACCTCGTCACTCAACTCGGGTAAGATCTATTCCTACACATTTACTTGACTATCATTGTTACACTGCTCTTGCTACGCTACACGAGCCTCACACCTATCATGAGGCTTCCATTGACCCTTTATGGCAGATTGCAATGAAAGAGGAACTTGATGCATTATCTAAAAACCATACTTGGAATTTGGTGACACTTCCTCCTAGAAAATCTGTGGTTGGTTGTAAGTGGATCTACAAGATTAAGACTCGCTCTGATGGGTCCATTGAGTGCTACAAAACTTGTCTTGTTGCAAAAGTTTTCACACAAGAGTATGGGATTGATTATGAAGAGATCTTTGCTCCGGTTGCTCGTATCTCATATGTTCGTGTCCTCTTAGCTGTTGCTGCTGCCAGTAAATGGGACATTTTTCAGATGGATGTCAAAAATGCATTCCTTAATGGAGATTTAAGTGAAGAAGTGTATATGCAACCTACTCCTAGTCTCTCTGTTGACTCAAATAAGGTTTGTCACCTTCGACGTGCACTTTATGGCCTTAAATAAGCTCCACGAGCTTGGTTTGTCAAATTCAGCTCTACCATCTCTTGCTTGGGTTACATGGCCAGTCATTATGATTCTGCCTTATTTCTTCGTCGCACTGACAAAGGCACTATTTTACTTCTCCTATATATGGATGATATGATCATAATTGGTGATGACCTCAGTGGCATTCAAGAACTCAAGGCTCTTCTCAGTCAACAGTTTGAGATGAAAGATCTTGGACATCTCAGCTACTTCTTGGGTCTTGAAATCACTTATTCTACTGATGGACTTTATATTACTCAAGCCAAGTATGCCTCTGAACTCTTGTCTCGAGCTGAACTCACTGATAGCAAGACTGTTGACACTCCAGTTGAGCTTAATGCGCATCTGACTCCTTCAGGGGGGAAACCATTGTCTAATCCCTCTCTTTACAGAAGCTTGGTTGGTAGCTTAGTTTATCTCATTGTCACTCATCCAGACATTTCTTATGCTGTTCACCAGGTGAGCCAGTATTTGTCTACACCACGATCGACTCACTATGCTACTGTTCTGCGCATTTTTTGATATCTAAAGGGCACTCTCTTCCATGGTCTTTTTTATTCTGCTTAGTCTCATCTTATTTTCCGTGCATTTTCTAATGTTGATTGGGCAGGAGATCCCACTGATCGCAGATCCATCACTGGTTATTGCTTTCTTCTTGGTTCTTCTCTAATTTCTTGGCGAAGTAAGAAACAAACTCATGTAGCCCGCTCCAATACTGACGCAGAATATCGTGCCCTTGCTGATACCACATCTAAGCTCCTTTGGCTACGATGGCTTCTCAAAGACTTGGTGTGTCTACATTCTCTGCTACTTCTCTTTATTGTGACAACCAGAGTGCTATTCATATTGTTCACAATGATGTCTTCCATGAACGGACTAAACACATCGAGATCGATTGTCATTTTATCCATTTTCATCTTGTCCATGGTGCTCTCAAGCTAATATCAGTCTCCTCTAAAGATCAACTTGCAGATATCTTCACCAATTCACATCCTAAGGGATGCCTTCGTACTTTGGTTGACAACCTCAAGTTGGTCTCACATCCACCTTGAGTTTGAGGGGGGCTGTTAACGTGTATAATATATTGTGGGCTTTAGACCCAGTTAGGTTACTTGTATGGTACACATATTTACTTGTACTGCACATATATGCCTCCTATATAAAGGCACCTATGTACATTCTTTCATCATGAAATACAATACAATTACATTCAATATTTCTAATATATAATAAAATACTCTCATATTTGCATTTTTTGCCATACTTTTAAGCTATTTTGCAAATGATTATATATCATCTTTGTTTAATAGGTGATAAGGGCTTTACATGCTAAGTGGGGCTAAGTCAGTTGCTAACCCAACTTGAAGGACTGGAGGGCATGAAGTAAAGAAAATAAAAGCAAGACTAGCTAAGCAAGTAGAAAGAAAATTAAAGAAAAGAGGTCCAGGCCTATTGATTTAAAGCCAACATGAAAAGGACCTGGAGATACGTGATGGAGCAAAGAAAAGAACTAATTGATAGGGAGCTAGCTTATTCACGTGGAAGAGATACATGGGCTTGAGGTTTAAATGAACATTTGTTAATTGTTGGTGAGCCTTTCTATTTCTTATTGAAACACAAAAACTCCTGGGCTAGTCTTTGGTTTCAGCTGGGCACAACTTAAAGCGTAGCGTGTGGCTTACAATCCTAGTTTCACTTGTTTAGTTAGGGGGTAAAATGTAATTTTATAGAATAAAATTGCTAAAATTAATATATATATATATACACACTAATATTAAAAAAAAAAAAAAAATCTAGGGGGACTGTTCACCTCCC